>NC_063191.1:33774319-33926819 GCF_017589495.1 Alosa alosa | reverse complement strand
GATTCATTGATGGATTCTTAACCAGCAGGTGGAAAATATACAGTAGTCTAATAAGGCTTTGTTGATTGAGATGGTTGAATAGACTGCGCTGATTGTGTTTGAATTTGAAAGCAAACTACACCTTTGCTGTGTTGATGTGAGAACCCATATCATCTCCTTGTTTTCTGGAAGAGAAGGAAGAGGCCACATTTAATATCTGGCTTAGGCTTATCTAAACAATCAACTCCCCTTGGCACTCAGTGCAGTTCTGATTCATATCCCACTGCAATATACCTCCACACACCCTCAGAGGACTGGCACTCATTTTTAAAACCATTGATACATTTTCCGGTGTCTCTCCTCGGCAAAATCAATGGCAGAGCAAAGTAATGAAGTGAGATCCCCTGGATAGTGGACTAAGGGCTTAATGTGGCATATAGGCTCTAGAGAAGCTTTGCATTAATGGGACAATATGCAATCATCTGTGAAGAAACATAAGCCCTGTTCTCTGCAAGGTCTGGGCAGACTGTAGTTAAGTCTATGCAATTTAGATTGTGACCAGGCTATTAGAGCTGGATATACATTGTGTAAACAAGGACAGACAAGTTGCATTTTCCATTATATTTCCTTGCATGAAACCATTAGGAAACATAGGCCTACATGAAGATGTAACTCTAGTTGTCTGAGGTAGGTGAAGGCCTTAGCAGCAAAGAGTATAGAAGTACCAAGAGGCGAAACTCAACTGAACGTTCCATAGCAACAAATGGGCTCATGGGTTTCCACCATTTTGAACAGAAGACGACGCGACCTAATGATGCCAGCCTCAGTTAAAAAGTGCAGTTCCACTTTACTTGACAGTATCAACATAAGAGTGATATGACACTGTCATGAACGTGTGATAAACTAGTCATAAACGTTTATGACATAACGCTTCTGTTATTAATCTGCATGAAGGTTATCACTGGCCTGAAGAAGAACAGCAGCTCTGTGGAGGGGGACCTGGACAGGGCGAACCAGTTGAACCACTTCTACAACAGGTTTGACTGCCCTGCTCCAGCTCCAATGGCGGTGGTCTGTCCACCATCCCCCAGCCCCCCCCCCCCACCCCCTCAATACCAGTGCAACACTCACCTCCATCATCACAGGCTATAGTACCCCCACCATCACTGGATTTTGCACCCCTCCCCCACATGGCGATCACGAACAATGAGGTGACAACGACCTCAGTCAACAGCCATCAGACACACAGATCCCAGATGCACCCCTCCCCCTCTCCTCCCCTTACACCCCTCACCATTACAACAGATCAAGTGATAGTCCAACTAAAGAAATTGCGCAGCAATAAAGCAGCGGGGCCTGACAGACTGTGTCCAAGGCTACTCAAGGCCTGTGCTGCTGAACTGGGGGAGCCACTGAAGCACATCTTCAATTTGAGCCTACGCCTTGGACAAGTTCCAACACTGTGGAAGACATCATGTCTTACCCTAGTGAGCTTAATGACTACAGACCTGTCGCTCTTACATCAAATGTGATGAAGACAATGGAACGATTGGTCTTAGGTATGCTCAGACCCCAGGTACGCCATGCACTAGACCCGTTACAGTTTGCATACTAGGAGAAAGTGGGCGTGGATGATGCCATCACTTATCTTCTACACAGGACACATTCCCACCTAGACAAGGGGAAAAGTGCTGTGAGAATCATGTTCTTTGATTTCTCAAATGCTTTTAACACCATCCAACCCCTCAGATTGGGAGACAAGCTCTTGCCGATGGGTGTGGACGCTCACCTGGTAACCTGGATTACAGATGACCTGACCGAGCGACCACAGTTCGTCAGACTGAAGAACTGTCTCTCTGACACTGTGATCAGCAGCGTCGGAGCCACATTGATGGGGTCAATGTGGAGGTGGTTAGCACCTACAAGTATCTGGGTCTCCACCTGGACAATAAACTGGACTGGTCAGCCAACACTGATGCACTCTACAAGAAAGGGCAGAGCAGGCTGTAATGTGTGCAGCAACTCCTCAGGATGTTCTACCAGTCTGTTGTTGCCTGTGCGTCCTCTTCTATGCAGTAGTATGTTGGGGAGAAAGCACAAGGAAGAAGGATGCGGGGCGAATTTACAGGCTGGTAAGGAAAGCTGGCTCTGTAGTGGGAGCTGAACTGGAGTGCATCACTTCACTGTCTGACAAAAGGACCCTGAACAAACTGATCAACATCTTGGACACCCACTCCACAGCACTATTGTTAAGCAGAAGAGCCTGATCAGCTGGAGACTTCGCTCACTGCCTTGCACAACAGACAGACTGAGAAAGTCATTTGTCCCCAGGGCCATTGAACTGTTCAATGCTTCACTTCAGGGAAGAGGAGAGATAGACTTCTCTGCATAGTCTGTCTGCCTCTTCACCCCCTCCATGTTTGGATACTGTCTGTCCACTAGCCACTTTTACCACTGTCTTTCTGCCTCACTGTTTGTGTGCTATATTAGCACATTAGCACATATGCATAACCCCTCCCTCCATGCCACAGCCGAACTGTGGCCACACTTATACCTTTTCTTAAAATAGTTAAATATATAGATATATAGACTTTACTTTACTTTATTTCTGCATTGTTGCACTGTTGGACTTACTCATTTGCACTATCACCATGACCATTATCACCATTGCCCTATCACCATGACACTCATTCACACAGAGCACCTTACCTTACCTTACTATGCACAGAGAATCACAGGCTTAGTCCCTGCCTCAGTCATTGCAAGCGCCTCTGATTGATTAATCACCACTATGTGGATACTGTTTTTAGAATTGATTTAGATTAAGTGTTAGTTAGTATAATTTGTATTTTAGTATATTCTTTATCTTCTACTGTCCTTATTGCTTAGTTGTGTTTTTATATTATATACTTTAATTACTCTTTCTGCTGTTAAAGAATGTGTTTGTGTTGTCTGTATGCTGCTGAGACCTTGAATTTCCCCTGGGGATCAATAAAGTATCTATCTATTTATCTATCTATCTATCTATCTTTCTATCTTAAAGGATAATTCCGGTATTTAGCACTTTGAGTCCCTTTTCTGGTTTGTTTTGGATGAACTAGAGTGGTGGACACCGATGTATGTTTGTGCATGCCCATAGGCAGCCAAGCTGAAGCAGTAAAGGCGATTCAAAACGAGTCAGAAAAGTCGAGACAGGACCAATCGTCAAAATTTCGGTGTCCACCACTCTAGTTCATCCAAAACAAACCAGAAAAGGGACTCAAAGTACCTGAATTATCATTTAAGAGTACCGGAATTATAATTTAAGAGTCATTCGGTTTTTGTCATAACAAGTTAGGGTTAGGGTTCAAGTTTAGATTTAGGGTTAGGGTTCAAGTAGTTTTCAAGTCATGTACTCATAAAATTAATTATAAGTAATGAAATTCTTAAGCTCAAGAGCCAGCTCAACTTAAAAGAAGGTGTATTTTGTGTGCACTGCACTGACCTGACCACCCTTTGCAGAGCTTTGCGGTCATGGGCGGTGATGTTGGGCCATGCTGTGATGTTGCCAGTCGGGATGCTCTCAATGGTACAGCGGTAGAAATTGGTCAGTATTTCACCGTCCATACCAAACTTAGGTTAGGTTAGGGTTAGCGTTAGGATAAGGTTAGGATTAGGATTGAGGTTAGGGTTAAAGGTTAGGATTAGGGTTAGGGTTCAGGTGTCATGACAGTGCCATGTGTTCACGACAGTGTCATGTCATTCTTATGTCTATACTGTCAAGTGAAGTGTTACCAAAAGTGCCTTTCTACTCTTTTCTCCTTTCTGCCTCAGATATGTACTGTGTTGAATGATGCAACATATGATAAGTATGCATTTGCTTAGAATTATTTCGGCTGCTTCCACAAGATTTGACAGATGGTTGATTTACCAAGCTTTAAGAACAAAGTGTCACTTTAACTCAGTTGTTAATTTTTTGTTTGTAAATATAACCCATTGTGTTTAAATGAGTGTGAAAAAGAGTCATCAGAGGTGATCAGATCTGAGAACTGGCAAAGGAAAAGAGCAGTATAGTATGTCCTGCCAAGTTCCAGTGTGTTCCACATTTTTATCAATCGCTGCAAAGGTTCAGGGGTCATACACTCCCCATTTTTAGGAAGGACTTGTGCTCAGTGTCTGCCGCATTCCTGGTATCCTTTCAAAATTTCTATCCCATATGTGTTCTCTCTGCTCTATCTTGAGAAATAGCAGGGTGTGAAATCCCGAAGCAGTCAGAGCAAAAATATGATCGCCTTATCAGCAGTGACTTCGCTTTTGTTAATGGGATTTCCAGCACTGCCCAGCAGGGCTTTTTCGTACTGTCTCCCCTAGTTTGTATCCAGCCTCCTGTGAACATGCAAAGTCCTTTCGCACCAAGAGCAGATTAAAAGACCATCACAAGCGGTTTGCACTTGGGGGGTCTGACCGCATCTGCCCTCCGCGTCCTCGTGGGTGGCCAGACCTGTCTTTGGAATGAAGCGCTGAAGATGTTAAGAACTCTGACACTGGACCTTTTTTTTTTGTCTTGTGTTGATTCGCAAGCATTTTTATTTAAAAAACAGCATTCAAACATGTTTGATTCATGACAATCATGGCTTATATCTGCTCTAGAAGTTGTTGAATCTGATCTGAAGTCTCTGAGGAGTTCAAATCCCGAAACCACATTAATGAACCATGTAGAATTGTTTTGCAGGTCCCATCACAATGGTACAATCTCAAATCATCTTATTGCTCTGTTATTACTACATACAGTGTGGTTTAAGATTTTACATAAACCATTATGTGGTTTAAGATTTTACATCCCCAATTATCTACTGCAGCTACAGTTTAATCAGTCAGAGAGTCAGAGAATGTATTTTTGTGAAGAGTTTATCTACTTAATAACTACCACTGATGCCACTGATCCCCATTATAATTTACTATCATTTATGCCTAATTCTTGTTTTTCATGTTTCTTGTTTGTTTGTTTGTTTGTTTGCCCCATATCAAAAGGTTTTCAGCTATTAGGTCAACAAACCAACATAATAATTTAGATAACAGCAGTAAATGCATTTGTATAATATGTGTACATCAGACCTCACAGCTGTGTGCCTCCTGCATGCAAATCCAATCTATTTAGCTTATGACTGAATGCACACAATTAGCTCACACATATACAATCTGAGCAAGGGAAGCACATTTTTTTTTCTCTGTATATCCATGTGTCCTCCCACCTTCTCACTCTTGCATGCAAAGAACACAGAGAGTGTAAAGACCCGTTCTATTTTCTCAAAATGTTTCCCACCCTTGGATGTTCACTTCATTTGGGGGAAAAGCCAGGTTTATAGTGATTGCTGGAGAGGCAGGCAGGGAGGATTTCATTGCCTGTGGGCCTGTGATAACAGGAGAATTGGCATCTTCATTACGGAGTCAATTAAATTAAAAAGGTTTTGTGTAAAATGACTAAGATGGAGAGGCTGCTCCGTGGCTGATAGCTTTATGAACCTCAGATGTTTATCATTACTTAAAAGCCATGTTTCATTCCCATGCAAAGAAACAGACTGCAGTTTTCAAACTGGTCTACCAAGCTTTTGGTATAGGGTCATTGTCAGCAACAGTAAAGCCAGTTGCAATTTAAAAGGAATAGTATCAGGGATGTGCACTGAATCCTATAGGGAACGCCATTCATTGGTGAAGTCAGCAAAATTCCCCCGGGGAAAACATACCAAAACGTCAGTCCTGCACTCTGAAATTCTCTGCATTGTCCTGATACTGTAGAGTAATGAATTCACCAGCTTGACCATTTAGTCTTATACAACCATATTTTGTAAGCATATGTATAGGAGCTATTTTTGGTAAGTGCATTTCATAAGACAAGATGTGACGCATGTCATGAAATTTTGATGACATTTTGAATACGATGTAATTCATGCACCATGTTATCAAGGCAGGGTGCCACCATCCTCTGAAGCCACCCACTACCTCCTGTACATCTTTGCCAGGCACCCAGCTTGAAGATCTCTTTTTGCAATGTAAATACAGGCAATGTTTTCATTTGATAGCTCTTTCATCCTGATCTCAAAAGACTGCACCTGGGCACGTCTAGCATCAATTTTTCAGTGGAAAGTGATGGCAGCTCTTGACTCTTGCTCTGGTAGTCTGTATTGATGATAGATCTGTGGACGGAGAGCGAGTTGTCATAGCCTATGGGTGGAAATCCACATCTATTTTGAGAACATTGCTTGACTTGCTGGGGCATGATTCCCTGCTTAAAGGACTTAAAATGATAATTGGGATCAAACTTTAGGTCACAAAATTTGACTAGACAAAAAAACACTTTCCATATTCACATGGGAACAATTCAGTTTAATGATGACATTCTGCCCTCTGGGTTTGAAACCCATTGAATAGCTGAGATCAAAGCCTTAGAAGATAGAAGTGGCATGACTGTCTCAGAAACTATCTGAAGCATTAACTCTGTGAGCTGTTAATACCAACACAAAGACACCAAACTTCAGGCAAAACGATTGCGTAATAGATTATCACTTCTAGCATCATATAAGTCAGGCCTATATACGATATATCCGGAGCAGATATATCACCCATCCGCTGTCTCTTTAAGTCGCTGCCTGCCTGGCGATTCCTGCAGCAACTACCAGCGGCGTTAAACGGAGTGCGCTGACGTCATCAAACTTTTCTCGCAGCTGGGTTGAGGGATGTGGCAGACTGAATGAGGGTCGGGAGTGTGGAGGAGAAAGCGGGCGGTACCATTTCGCCGGACCGTGAGACGACGACTCTTGTTGGTAAGAATTGTTTGTTAAATGTTCTTTGACTAGTAATTGTATTGCTCCAGACTGTTACAAGTGTCTAAAGTTGTGAATGATGTTCTTATCTTTGACCATCATGCTGATTGTTCCGTGATAGACAACTTCAAACCCTCAAAAGTGGTTAAATCTGTCATGTTTTGAATGCATTTACTGTCTTTCATCGTTACACTCGCAGAAGTGCTCAGTAAGTTTGTAAGGATAGTTGTGTTCAATATAAATTCAAAATATAAAGTTTGCCCTCTTTTAGTGGTGCAAATTCGTATGTTTCTCAATACTTCTGTCTCGTGAAATGTGCATAGCGGTGCGAGGCACAGCAGGTTCATTTTTAAACATGGGGTGCGAATGTCAAGTGGAATTTGAAGTTTGAAACGAGTGGGCAAGTGGAATTGACCACTGGTATTCAGCCGACTCGCCTTTGATGTTTTAAAGTAGTTGGATGGATTTAAAATAGCCTACTAGCTGTTCTCCTCGTTTTCTCCGTGTGTACCCGTTGAGATTTTACTGTGAGAGAGGACATCTTCGTTTTACGAAGTTACAAAGAGGTTTATCTAATCTCAGCGGTAGAATCTCTGATGTGTCTGCTTTTCTGTCCTGTTTGGGGGAACCTGATAAATGTGAAAACAGTTTCTCACCCACAACACCGGATCTGTTTCAATGCCGTCCTCGCCCGGGGGCGATTGTGTCCCAGCGGGTGGGTTTGGATTGAGAGTGGGCTGACAGCGGCAGAGATGCATGCACCATTATATTCATGGGGCACCCCCGGCAACAGAGAGGGACCGTCAGGCTGCCCGGTAGTTCTAATAGAAAAGTCATTCTGAAGCGCCGCGGTGCTTTCTAATGGAGGGTGTTTTGCTTTGTTTTTGTTGCGTTTATAGTTTTTTTTATCCTTGCAGTGTTTTCGGTTTATATTAAATTGTTCAGTGGTGTACGTGTTACTGCATAGAAGCGTTCTCAATGAAGGAGAGTGTTGATTGTCTGAATATAGGCCTAGCCTATAGTAAAAGTGAAACTTCTCGAAATTATTATCTCTTGTAGTCAGGAGATTCTTTTGAGGACCACTGCTGTAGCTTAGACATCTAATGAAATGTTGTTTTGATTGTAGCTGTGGTTTTTACTCATCAGGGCATATTAGATCTGCTACTGAAAACGTTGTAGTTGTTATTCCGCCAAGGATTTATGCCTGCTTGAATACAGCATTCTTTATTGCAAATTAAATTATTCCAGACCATTTATATAATGAAGAATTTATATTTTGATGGGTGATTCAGATGCATAAAGTATATTTGAGGTGTTTACTGACTGATTGAGTGAAAATAATTAGCACAAATGCATTCAAGTATATATATATATATATATATATATATATATATATATATATATAGATAGATAGATAGATAGATAGAGCAGATGTTTCTTTAAAAAAAATATTCTTTAATGGCTGGCCAACATATTCTAATTTAATCTCACCCTTAATGGCATTTGGTTTTTGCCTGTGGTCTGCTCCATACCTGAGGCCGTCACTCTGGAGATGCTGATGCAATTAGTTGATCAGGAGTGCTCCAGATGGTAATTTGTCAACTCCATCACACCATAACACCATTATACCTTCCATTCACATCATGAGGACCTTGAAAACCTGATTGATGTCATCGTTTTGCTATGCTAAACCTCTTATGCCTCAGATAGTAGAGACTCCCTCTGTTTGACTGTATTCGTTCTGCACAGTGAGTGAATTGTAATGCATTCTGTAGCTTTTTTGCCACTTCAGTACAATACATCAACATTCAAATGCTACAGTTTCACAAGTTAGTTATATGTAGAGGAGTGTACATAGTCACTGACCGACTATAATTGCGTATTGAACAGGCCTTTTTTAAGAGACTATAGTAAACTAGATATTCTAACCACAATGGTACCCTGCTCTTCTTTCCCCTCCCCAAACCCTTACACACCCTAACATCAGCACCAACCAAAACATTAACCTTGCCCAAACCATTTGCAATAAATCTGTGTTTGTTTCCCATGGCTACAGTCCCGCACCTCCAGTTTGAAATTCAAATATCCGCCTTGTGTGTTAAAATCCTGGGACTCATCCACACAAAAAAGAAAGAAAAAGAAAACTTAATCCAGCCTTTGAGTAACTACCCCCGGGAGATTCCCCCAGTTTCATTTGATTCACAATTTCAGAACGTTTTCTGCTGCCATTCTTTTTGCTGAAGCAGATTTTTTTCTTTACCTCAGAAACTTAACATAACATAACATAACATAACATAACATAACATAACATAACATAACATAACATTTATTGTGATATTATTATTTCAAATGGCTGTTGTCTTGCCAGATTATGCCAGTGCTGACTGGACATGTAAAGAAACCATTTGACATGGTTTATGACATCATTTCACCAGGCTTTACCTCCATTAGGTCACTAACCACTGTGAAGGCAACGCTGCAATCTCCAACCTCCCACTACCCAATTCCCGGTTTCCATGGAGAAACGATTCAAGGCTCCCATCCAGATACTCACCTGAGCAAACGGTGCCCATTACAGCCCCATCCCGGTGACATCCAGTCAGTTACCGTGGCAGCCAGGTGGCTGATAGACATGTAGATTAACGGGAGTCGGGCCCTGTCCACACTGGGCCAGCAGGCGCACATGCAGGCTCTCTCTGCACCCCTGCACATAATTGACTAATTAAAAGAATTGATTTGCGGGACTCCGCTGGCATCCATTCCTTCGGGCCTTTAATTACTCGCTGCCTGAAAGGTCGTCTGAAAAACACACACACACACACACTTGTGGAAGCTGTTCGGGAAGGGCAGTAGCCACACTCTCAGCTAGATGTGCTCCAAAATATTGGCTCTGGAGTGTGACAGACTTTGCTGTGAGCTCAGGAGCTGCAGTCACTGTAGTATTAACAAGCTCTGTCTATGTGTGTGTGTTTGTGTGTTTGTGTTGGTGTGTGTGTGTGTATGTGTGTATGTTTGTATTGGTGTGTATATGTGTGTGTGTGTGTGTGTGTGTGTTGGTGTGTGTGTGTTTGTGTTTGTGTCTATGTGCGTCTGTGTGTTTGTTAATGTCCCTGGAAGGGTATACCTCTCTAATCGTGTCTGTGGGGAAATCTGTGGTAAGTGCATTAAGAGAGGTCGACAAGTGGGGAGACACACCTAATCACAGTGCTGTTTACTCTCACGGTTGTCTGGTGTCTTAACCCGATAAACGGTGATGAACTTTAGTGGCTGTGGCCAAATTAATCCTCCTGGATATGCTTTATGGTGCACAGTGTGATGCCAGATAACATTTGCATAGCATTCGGTTATCTGAAAGACAAACACTTGGTTTGACCTTATGTGCTCATGCTGTGTTAATTTTTCCTCAGACCATTCATGTTTTCAACGTACTGTGTTCTTTCAGGTGTAGATAAGGGCAAAAGGTGTGCCTTGAAACCAGTTGACATGTATGCACCAAAAGAGGGACGGTCTTTGAAGGAGAGGCTGTGTTGGGAGAATCTGTAGAGAGAGTGTGAAACTCGGTCCTGAGAAAATATTGTAATGTATGCAGTCCTTGCATGTAGCATAGGAGTTCAGACAATATCTTACTGGCTTCTGTGTGCAAGATCACCGAGGGCTGTTGTGAGTTGGAGGGGGATGGATGATTTTATTTTCTGTAAGAAATTGAAAAATGTGTGTGTTTGATGGTCAAATACTCTTGTCTTAATGAGGGCAGAGAGATAAGGGGACAGACACGGTGAGCGGCTGGCTCGCCATGTTACCTGACTTGAAAGTGCTGTCAGTCGACTCCGTGGCAGATTGAGGCAAATGTGGCGTGCTGGAGCAGCAGTGGCGCTGGTGAAACAGGGTGAAATCACTACTCTTTAGTGTCGTTTTCCTGATGAAGGGATTTTTTGAGGTCACACTCAGTGTAGAGCCTTTCATCTTCTAGTCAAACATTCTGACATATTTATATATATATATATATATTTAAAAAGACATGACTATTTTGTGGTCTAGACTTAATTCTCTCAGACACACTGGACAAAGTTGCTCCTTTTTAAAACAAATACAGGCTCTGTGCTCGTATTTTGCGCTTGTGACAGCCGCTACAAGCAGTTTGGCCCGTCCACTGCGAAGTTCTAGCCAGGTATCTCTGAAAGCAGTCACAACCAAAGCCATAAAGCCTCCACAGAATGGGACTCTCCAGATTTATGTTGAATTCTTCACCTAAGCAACCCAAGACGAGTTTGGAATTTATCATCCAAGAGTAGTAGTCGGTCTAAGCACAAGTTGAAGGGCATGAGACACACCTTGTGGAGAATAAATCTCATTATATTATTGGCCCCTCTGGTGCAGGTAGTGTTTAAGTTGAACATCTTGTTATGGTCTGAAATTAACGCCGCAGGAAAACCTTCAGCTGGTCCCCTGCCACAGTGGTACAGCTTGAGCTTTTCTTTCTTTCTTCAGGATCCATTACTGCAAGTATGCAACGTTTTAAAACTTCCTGTGAAGGGAAGTAGGGAAACAAGTGTATTTTGTGGTTTTGTTTGTTTATACTAGTGGAAAACTGTTGCGCAAAACAGTCAGACGAGCAGATACTGTGTGTCACATATGAGACATCACATCAGCACAGTGGTGTGATTTGCACAGAATGTTGACATATGTATTGACAGCACACTGGTCAATTGAACAGAAATGTAGGCTGTATGATATGGAACTGAAATGAGGTGACATCATGCATGATCTACTGTGAACAGAATATTCGCTGAGCCCTTTTTATGGTTCAGCCCAAAGTTATTTCTCAAAGGTTTCCTGCATATTATGATGTAATTTGAGAAAGTAAAATTGAAAACAATGCCCGAATCCAAATAACATTCAGTCTTTTTTAATTGGGTTAAACCAAGTATTCCATTTCAACTGATTGCATTATCTCGATGCAGACATAATTAGGCAGATATACCCTAAATCACAGGTACAGACACAATACGCAATGGGCCTCATCCAGCAACATTCAAATGTCTTGTGTTCTCTTGATTATCTGTTCTGAGAAAAAAAAATACAAAGAAAAATCAACCCCACATGCACCAAACTTTCTTTACCATCTAAATCTGTTTGTACCGTGGTGTGCTGAATGGTGAATCCAACCTGATCATAGATGAGAGATACATTGCTGATTGTTTATTATGACCGCCGCGCAGCGAAGCGGCGGTCATATAGGTTTAGTCAGATTTTTTTTTATTTTCGCATGTCCAAATTTCTGTCAAGGATTCCCGGGACACTGAAAGACCGGGGTAGACGAAACTTGGTGGGCATGTAACCCCATATGGATAGCATGGAACCATCG
Organism: Alosa alosa; assembly: GCF_017589495.1. Classification (NCBI taxonomy): domain Eukaryota; kingdom Metazoa; phylum Chordata; class Actinopteri; order Clupeiformes; family Clupeidae; genus Alosa; species Alosa alosa. Next base: position 33,914,675 of record NC_063191.1, on the reverse strand, counting down.
TTTTTCGTTTTGATCTGTAGCCCCCCCGCTGGACTGCACCCCCCGAAAGGAGGGTAGGGCAGACACAGTTTTCTGTGAATATCTCGAGAACTGTAAGGTTTAGGAGGACCATTTTTTTTGTATGTTGATCTCAAGGGGCCATGTCAACCCATTCCAGTTGCTGCTACTGGAAGAAACTGGAATCCATGCATTTCCACTGAATTATTTTTGGAATCTGATCCCTTATCATACCTGTTCATTCTTACTCGTTGCTCGACTTATCATTGACTAAATTCAAGATTCTGCAAACGCTAAACCCATTGAAGATACTGTCTGTATAAATCGTCTTGTAAGTAAACTACCAGTGCTTTTTCAAAGTTCTCTGTCTCATTTTAAATGTCAGGGCCCTCGGAAGTCTACCAATGAAGTGTGGAGATACATTGAGCCTCGTAAATGGGTGTAAAACAGTGATTTATTTGCATGGCTAGCCCGATGCGAGAAGCACCACTATTGAAAAAGCTGTTGGTAGCATCGGCTAACTAGCGCCAGATTTTGGAGTGCAGGGGACAAGCCGAGATGGGCTATGAGACATACGTTCACACTCGGTATCATGTTTCAATACACTTTAGGTCAATATCACACCGGAATTCTCCTTTAATGGGGGGCCACACAATAAATTAATTTATGTTACTATACACCAACTGGCCTGTAGGTGGCAGTTTTCTGTGAATATCTCGGAGACAGTTTTCTGTGAATATCTCGAGAACCGTAGGGCCTAGGAGGTCCACTTTTTTTTGTATGTTGGTCTTAAGGGGCATGTCCACCCATCCCATTACCACTTATTTCATGTATAAGCTACCTAGTTAAAAATTAAAAGCAAAAAAAATTAGGTGTTTTCATCACAATATCTCTGGCTGACATGGTCAAAACTGCACGAATTTGAAAGTGTAGGATCATTATGAAACCCTCCGAATGCATGCCAAGTTTTGTGGACTTTCGTTCATGGGGGCCTTACAATAAAATAATTTATGTATACATTTAGTGACCCATTACACCAACAAGGATTCCGGGACACTGAAAGACCGGGTACCAGAAACTTGGTGGGCATGTAACCCCACATGGATAGCATGGAACCATCGTTTTTTGTTTTGATCTGTAGCCCCGGCTGTACTGGACCCCCGAAGGAGGGTAGGGCAGACACAGTTCTCTGTGAATATCTTGAGAACCGTGGGGCCTAGGATGACCAATTTTTTTCCGTATGTTTGCCTCCAGGGTCATGTTAACCCATTCCATGTGCACACATGTGCATAAACTGATATACACGCTACACACATACATTCACAGTAATCATCATATTATGACACATACTCACACAGTAGACATATGTGCGCATGCATGCACATGCACAAACACACATCATGAGGCAAACACACAAGCACGCGCACACACACACACACACACACACACACCACACACATAAACGTGTACACGCACACATGCACACAATTCAAGAATTTCTCAGGAATTATGAACAGGCAAGATGGGGTGGGGTTGTATAAAATGAATTTTACATGTGAAATCTATGAACTAATCATGTTTTGGTACTTGTTGTCTAGCAGATACCAGTGAGAATTGAGTGTGGATAATGCATAAGACAGAATCCTATAGGCCTTTCAGCGTGATTTATTTTTGTGGAAAAAATGTGCTGGACTGGGCGGCGGTCATATTTTGTACCGCTCTGTGGGACATCTAGTTACTGACACATTCTAGTGTTAGGGGAAGGTTTTAGGGTTAGGGTTAGGCTATGTGCAGGTGTTGTGTCAAGTGCATCTGAGCAGTAAGTAAGCCATTCAAAAGCTGGCTGATGCATTATCACCCAAGGAGTTTAATCAATAGTAGTTTTGGTAATATTTTCCATGAACCTCCATGAAGAATTATAAACACTTTGAAAAATTGTAATAAAGTATCCACTAAGGCCTCATAGCCTGTATAATATTTTATACACTCATAAAGCATTATGTCATTAAGCATTATGATGTTACTATTAACCTTCACAGCTTGCATTAATAAAGTTTCATTTACCTCTTTAATGCCATCATTAATGCTATCATTGCCCCTTTAAAGAGTTAGTATAGTATAAGTATATATACTCTTTTGATTCTGTGAGGGAAATTTGGTCTCTGCATTTATCCCAATCCGTGAATTAGTAAAACACACTCAGCACACAGTGAGGTGAAGCACACACTAATCCCGGCGCAGTGAGCTGCCTGCAACAACAGCGGCGCTAGGGGAGCAGTTAGGGGTTAGGTGCCTTGCTCAAGGATACTTCAGCTGTGCCTACTGGTCGGGGTTTGAACTGGCAACTCTCCGGTTACAAGTCCGAAGTGCTAACCAGTAGGCCACGGCTGCCCCAAGTTAAAGGAGGCTTTAAAATGCATTGTGATACTACAAGCTGTAAGGGCTTATGTTACAGCATCATAATGATGTATGAGTGTGCAGTAAAAGATATTGTTTTAAATGCTCAAAAATGTTGTCTGTTGCAACATCGGATGGGGCTCCAAAAGCTCATGTATTTTATCAGAGAGTGCTAGTTTCTTTACCATGACTGTATATTTCTATGGTGGATAAGAAATAAGCCATAGTTTTCCCAAACAGGAGGTTCCCAGTCCCTTCACATTACTTCAGATTGTCAGAGTCTCATTTTTAGCCTTCTCCTTACAGCTCTCTCCTTTAGTTTTAATTTCCCAATCATCTTCCTCCAGTCTCACTTCACAAGATGAATTATAATACAGCAGGAGGCCTTTTTATCTAGCCTGAGCTAGTCTAGTTTTAATGCCACCTAATTAATCCTGAATTATAAGTGTTTCGTTTGATTTGTTTAGTGCCTTTGGTGGAATGAGCCATGTAGCGCTATCATGGGTGAGCACGTATCTCATCATAGCAGTCCTGGGGTGTCTGTGTGTAATAAACATTCTCATAGCTCTTGGCCATGGTGCAAATGTAATCCCAGAGAAAAGTTATTCTTGGGACGCCTCCATTCATCTTGTGCCAAGTTCCCTCTCAACCTTGCTCATAAAAAATAATTTCAAATAATGCATTTGTTTACGGTCACTTTTAAATTGTCAGCACTCCAGTTAGGTGGTTTTAACACAATGTAAACCAAGCAAAATGTCTAACTTAGCAGGTTTCATTTTTCACGGTGAAGTGGCAGGTAACATCTCGAAACAACATTTTTCTCCAATTAAGGCAGGATAGTGGAGTCTGCTAAAATATTATAGCTTGCTGACAGGTGCGTTATCCAGACAGTTGATTGTATTGTAGTGCTTAAGATCAGTAACACCCCATCATTTTTTAAAATCTAAGATAAATTGCATAGCATGGGATTACACCAGCAGAGGCAACTTCACTGGTTTGAATTCCAAGATGCTTCCATGTATTATACTGGAATTGGACGTTGTTTTGAATAAAAGCAAGACACACATTCTGAATCTAATGTAAGGAAAGACAAAATACATTTGGACAAGGAAGGGTAGAAAAGTGTAGAAGATTCTTGCACTCAAAGTCCAAGAAATAGCTCAGGCCAAGCGGTGGATTGATAGCAGACGGGCTCTCTGCCTGGTGCTAGACGATTCGATCTGTGGCACATCTGGTGGAACACCTTGAAGAGTGAGCGCGGTGCAGCACCCTCTCTGGAATGCGCCATCAACATTTACTGCTTCACTGAGCAATGAGATCACAGAATCCAAACCTCTACAGGGCTCTACAGTGCGCCCATTTCACTCGCACATGCGAGTAAAAATGATGCGCACGGCGAGTGCAAAAAATATTTAGGCGCACTGATGCGAATGACTTCTAATCATGTCAATGTTTGTCTACAAAATACACCGCAACATCGAGAAACATTACTGGTGCAAACCATAGAATCACGTCGCGAATGCAGCATAAAAACTACACCTCCCATCAACGTTAGCAGTTTGGCGTTGTGACTTCGCTAGTAGTAAACTTCTATCAAATCAAGAAAGCTGGCAAGAGAAAAGCGGAAAGTTAGACTAGCCAGCCAAGATGCAAAGATTGAAGAAACTAGATGTACCGCAGAGCGGTACAAAATATGACCGCCGCCCAGTCCAGCACATTTTTTCCACAAAAAGAAATCACGCTGAAAGGCCTATATGATTCTAACTGTCTCACTAAATTGCATTATCCACACTCAATTCTCTCTGGTATCTGCTAGACAACAAGTACCAAAACATGATTAGTTCATAGATTTCACATGTAAAATTCATTTTATACAACCCCACCTCCATCTTGCCTGTTTATAATTCTGAGAAATTCTTGATTGTTTGTGTTATGTTTTATTTATGTGTGTGTGTGTGTGTGTGTGTGTGTGTGTGTGTGTGTGTGTGTGTGTGTGTGTGTGTGTGTGTGTGTGTGTGTGCGTGCGTGCGTGCGTGCGTGCGTGCGTGCGTGCGTGCTTGTGTTTGTGCCTGCGTATGTGCCTGTGCATGCAAGCGTACATATGTCTACTGTGTGAGTATGTGTCATATTATGATTATGATTACTGTGAATGTGTGTGTGTGTGTGTGTATCTGTTTGTGCACATGTGTGCACATGAAATGGGTTAACATGACCCCTGGAGGCAAACATACGGAAAAAAATGGTCATCCTAGGCCCTACAGTTCTCAAGATATTCACAGAGAACTGTGTCTGCCCTACCCTCCTTTCGGGGGGTCCAGTCCAGCGGGGGGGCCTACAGATCAAAACCAAAATGACGGTTCCATGCTATCCATGTGGGGTACATGCCCACCAAGTTTCGTGTACCCGGTCTTTCAGTGTCCGGGAATCCTTGTTGGTGTGCGTCACTAAATGTACACATAAATTATTTTATTGTAAGGCCCCCCATAAACGAAAGTACACAAAACTTGGCATGCATTCGGAGGGTGTCATAATGATCCTACACTTTTAATTTTGTGCAGTTTTAACCTTGTCAGCCAGAGATATTGTGATGAAAACACCAAATTTTTTGCTTTTTAATTTTTAACTAGGTGGCGCTATACATTAAATAAGTGGTAATGGGATGGGTGGACATGCCCCCTTAAGACCAACATACATAAAAAAGATGGACCTCCTAGGGCCTACGGTTCTCGAGAAATTCACAGAAAACTGTCTCCGGCCACCTACAGGCCAGTTGGTGTATAGTAACATAAATTAATTTATTGTGTGGCCCCCATGAACGGAATTCCACAAAACTTGGCGTGCATACAGAGGGTGTCATAATGATCATACACTTCCAATTTCGTGCAGTTTGACTATGTTAGGTCACAGATACCTTCAATTACAACACCTCATTTGTACTTTTTGTGTTTAACTAGGTGGCGCTATACATGAAATGAGTGGTTATGGAATGGGTTGACATGGCCCCTTGAGATCAACATAAAAAAAAATGGTCCTCCTAAACCCACGGTTTTCGAGATATTCAAAGAAAACTGTGTCTGCCCTACCCTCCTTTCGGGGGTCCAGTCAAGGGGGTTACAGATCCATGTGGGGTTACATGCCCACCAAGTTTCGTGTACCCCGGTCTTTCAGTGTCCCGGGACTCATTGACGGAAATTTGGGCATGCGAAAAAAAAAAAAAAAAATAATCTGACTAAACCTATAGTTCGCTGCGCGGCGGTCATAATTAGTTCTTCTATCCACCGAATTCATTGGATATAGGAGGAACAGGATGAGAATGCAGTGAGAGAAGGAAAGGTAACCTAACATGCCTTTCAGCCCAGTTAACGTATTGGCTGCAATATGCAAAATATAGCTGTAGCGAACCTGCACAAAAGTAGCCTCCCGTAATACTCCCATTTTATTCAAAGGTAGAACGCTACTGACAACTCCAGGCTTCCACGCATGCTTGTTTGTTTACATCGAATACAAGCTGAAGTGCAAAACGAAAGTAGACCTAATGTTTGCCTACTGCCCCATCAATGCAGATATTTCAAATAAAAACTAAAAGTATAAAACATATATCCTTGATTAGCCTATGTTGGTAGCCCTGGCAGCAAATGTAATTTGCTTCCGCTAGGGGCGCGTCTAGATTTCTAGGCTACTATGTTGGGTTTTGTGGAAGAGAAAATGGACTGTTTTAGTTGTAATATTAGGCAGTATGCAGTCAGATAGGTCACCATGGGCATATTGCTTTAGCTATAGATGGATTCACAAATAAATAAATTAGCCTACATTTGGCAGGATACTTGATATACAGGCTAAATGCAAATATGGCAATGTATTATATTATTTTACATTAACAAAATGTAGGAAAATAGAACAGACTGAAAATAAAGTATGCACTGATCTTTAAAATCCTGTTTCCTGTAGCCTAAATGTTGTCAGTCATTCTTAATGTGACTTAACTGACTGTGCGCCCAATTTTTTGTCTGTGCTCCTAAATTTTTTAACTTGGGCGCACAAGTGCTCCTGAAAAAAAATGTTAGTGTAGAGCCCTGCTCTACTGTACATGAAAAAATCAGTCAAAATGACTGTGGAGGATAAGCTACAGCAAGGTTTTAGAGGATGCTATATTTGTGACAGTTTTATTGATTAGCAGAGTCCTCAAAACACCATTTATTGTTAATGTGCATGTCCAAAACTTCAGTAGCCTACCTCAGAGTTCACTGTGAACATAGTTTTTTTTAAAAAGAAAATGTTTAAGAGATTATGCAAACAAGGTTCTGATTCAGGTAGATTCCACACATGAGAGGATGCCAACCAGGCAACTCACATCTCAGATTTCCTCTCCAACTTTTTTTCAATCCAAGGCCTTTGCCTCCGTGCATCATGTCATCCATCAACTCAAGTTTTATCTCCAGTGTTTCTCTGGAGTTTAGAAAGCATATCGCCGCTTGTTTCAGGGAGAGCTGAGCAAAGCCTCTGGAAATCATTTGCAAGCGTTGAATCAATCTCTATCTCCAGTACATACATCCACAGAGAGTCGTCTTTATCATGTCTTTGTGCCTTTATCATGTCTTTTTTTTTAAAGGAAATGGTAGATTGGTTTGAAACATTTGATAAACCCATGATTAATTCGGACCTCTGTCAAAAGATTCACTTAATCTTGTCACATCTGATGCCATGTTAACACGCAATGATGTAGTCAGATTGTATAGTTTTGCGGGTCTTTCTGTTCTGTGGTTATACATTTTACATATCCCTATGCTCTTTCAACACCTTGTGGATCACAAAAAGTAGTTCATTTGGCGGATGCGGCAGATTCATTACTCCTGTTAAATGAGTCAGCTCTTTATATCCATCTGGGCACCACATCTCTTCCTAGGGATTTGGTCATATGGACAATTTGACCACGCGAACACATTCGCTATCACCATGATCCCGTGCAGTGGTCTTGTGTTTAGATTCAAGAAATATATATGAAAGCAATTTTGGAAAAGCAACAGGTCCCACAAGGACATACTAGGTCACAAATGCTCCACAATAATTAAGTGAGATTCATGCCCAACAGCACCTCTTAGCTATTCTAAAATCAATGCAACCCTTTTTACGTAAATGCCGAAGACACATCTTCGGCCACATTTAGCATTTTCTCGAAAGTGCACTCAAGTATTATTCAGTGCCTCAGTTTTAGACTGTAGCTGAAACTGTAGCTGGAAAACTTATGCAACTATATACAGTATGATCATATCACACACTGGCTGTTTTCACTCTTTGCTGTGAGCCTCAGTTTTGTCTTCACTTACACTGCTGTTACAATCATATAGCCTACTAGTATCATGAAGAGATATCATATCATGAAAACGTCCAATACGTTTTATGTACCAGTACCTACTTTATTTCAGCAATAACAAATTAAGAAAGACCCTCACCGCCTGCTGAGAGTAACAGTTCCCAAGCGACCAGAGTAAAGCCACCCTGTAGAAATGTTGCCCGCATTGGTGCTCCTTGGACTGTTGTGTGTGTCTTCTTAAACTGCACTGGAGCACCCGACGGAAGGTTATCACTAATGAAATTCCCATCCCGAGAGTGTCACACACAGCAATCTGTTAGTATCTACTTTGGCTGTTCTTGCTCCTTCTAATCTTTTCCACCCATTCAATTTGTTCTTTGCCCTCCTGCTTGCTTCTTCAACTGTGTCTGTCTATCAGTAGGATCCATGCTTTGGGTTTGTAAAACAGGGAACTCACTTAGGCATCTGCCTGCTGCACCTGGTAGTTCTAGCCTCGAGGGTGCTGACCTTGTTTCGGACATTTACATACATTGTTGCCGATTTTCACCTGTATATGCCTGTCAGAATATACAGTGTGTGACACTCTTGCTGTTTTGTGTTGAATATGATTATGTCTAAGGACATGTCCCTATTTGCCTTCTCACTTCTATCTCTCTTAACAGAGGAAAATAACATGTTACCAAGTACCAACAACATCAATTCAGCAATACAACAACTTCACAAAATCATTGTTTTGGAAACAGTGCTTTCATGACCTGGAGTAAAGTTGATTACGATTCACTCTGCTAACTGTTCAGAAGCGAACGCACACAGCATGTTTTGATGGATTCAGATGGCCTCCCGTCACCCCAGACACCAAAAATGTTTCACTCTCTCTTGCCATGCGAATCTAAAACGTCATGTTTTGACGTGACATAGTCTGGAGCTTTTAGTACCCTCACTTTTTTTTATTTCAGCTATCTGTTCTTTTCCCTGACACATTTCAGCTTTTCCCTTTTGTTCTTGGTGAGCATGCTTCTTTCGTTTATCCTCTCTCGCTTTTTTGCCCTCTCTCTTTTCCCTGAGTGCCATCGGTGGCTCTGTGACTCCCATCATTGTTGCCTTTTCTTCTGTCAAGGCTTTCTCTCAGTCGGGAGAAACACACTGTGATGGATCGTATAATCACTCTGCGTGGTCTAGAGCAAGGCTCCCTCTGGGCCTTTTGGTGTGGAGTAAAAGTTCAGCCATTAAGTTAATTGGTATTTTGGAAAAAAGTATCTTTTTTATATTTTAGTATGGCGAAGAGACATTTCCAAACTTGTGTCATAACGTTTGTGACTCCCCAGATGGCAGAGCCGGTGAGTCACTGCAGGAGTTTTGTGGATGGAGTCACAAAGTTTCATTATGTTTGCATAATTTAATTTCATCAAATAAGTTATTGATTTGAGGTGAATCATGTCACAATGTTCTTTGGCACCCTAGTGTTACGTCTGATGTCACTGTATTCTCAATTATCTCAGCAAAAAGAATACTCTGAGTCGAGTTCATCCAGAACACAAAACCACTTTGGGAAGTATTTTTTTCCTGTCTAAAAGTGAATATTTGCTGGATCACATTTCGTGAGAATGTTTTACCTCATCTTGTAGATTGCAGACAGCCTGTTGAGCAGAATGTGCTTGTTTCAGTGAATATTTATGTGGATTTAGCCCTGTGGAAGGGATTTCCAGGACCTCAATTTGTTTACGCCTTAAGTTTAATTTGATTTGAAAACTGAGGTCTGAGCTTGTGTGAGTGGGAAAAGCTAAAAGATAAATAAATCTCTCTGGGCTTGAACCTGAGGTAACCCTGGCTAGATTCTTCATCAAACTCTGGCAGTGATGAAACCGCTTGTCCCAATGCAACCAGAGTAGTGTGTGAGGTTTTGGAGGCAAGGAGACACATAAACAACATTTTTGTTGGCTCGGACAGGCTCATCAGTTCTTGTAGAGTACTGTACTGCTCATCAGTACAGTACTGCGGCTAGGATGAGGAAAACAAAGAAAAATATGTAGATGTCGGGTAAGGTGAAGCTTAGACTGACCACATGTGAAATGTTCTTGTGTTAAATATTCAGTGTTTTGGAAAGGATGTACTGGGCTTCTTGCTATTTGTTTTTCATGTTAAACTCCATGGCCACAGACACCATCCATGGTCTGTGAGTGTGTGTGTGTGTGTGTGTGTGTGTGTGTCTGTCTGGGCATGTCTGTGTGTGTGTGTGTGTGTGTGTGTGTGTGTGTCTGTGTGTGCATGTGTGTGTCTGTGTGTGCATGTGTTTGTGTGTGTACGTGTGTGTGTGCGTGTGTGTGTGTGTGTGTTTGTGTCTGTGTGTCTGTGTGTGTGTTTGTGTGCATGTCTGTGTGTGTGTCTGTGTGTGTGTGTCTGTGTGTGCATGTGTGTGTGTGTGTCTGTGTGTGTGTCTGTGTGTGCATATGTGTGTGTGTGTGTGTGTGTGTCTGTGTGTGTCTGTGTGTGCATGTCTCTGTGTGTGTGTGTGTGTGTGTGTGTGTGTGTGTGTGTGTGTGTGCATGTGTATGTGTGTGTCTGTGTGTGCATGTGTTTGTGTGTGTACGTGTGTGTGTGTGTGTGTCTGTGTGTGTGTCTCTGTGTGTGTGTGTGTGTGCATGTGTGTGTCTGTGTGTGTGTGTCTGTGTGTGCATGTGTTTGTGTGTGTGTGTGTGTGTGTGTGTGTGTGTGTGTCTGTGTGTCTGTGTGTGTGTCTCTGTGTGTGTGTGTGTGTGCATGTGTGTGTGTCTGTGTGTCTCTCTGTGTGTGTGTGTGTGTGTGTGTGTGTGTGTGTGTGTTAGTGTTAATTTTGTCACCTATTTTTTTAATTTAGTCTTAGTCTTAGTCTTGTGACAGAAATGTCCTTTTAGTCTTTGTCATATTTAGTCATTCAAATATCATTTTGTTAGTCAAGTTTTAGTTGGCTAAAAAGTCTAAATCATTTTAGTCTAGTTTTAGTCAAAAAGAAAACTAAAGGTATCTTAGTCTTAGTCAGTTTTAGTCAACACATTTTAGTCTTTTTTTATAACAAATTATTTCTGATTACCATTTGAGGTCAAATAGTGTTTCACACATCTCAATTTTCCAACAATATTTTGTGTCCACAGGGCTACTCGTCTGTTATAATTACTCATTCTGATTTTTTGTCAGTCAGTATGTTTACATGCACAGGTAAGTCGAGCTACAGTTATAGCTTCGGCTGGGATTTGACCATAGACAGTAAAGATTTGACTGGACCACTGTCATATTAAGTAGACCAGTGTTTCTCAAAGTGTGGTCCGGGGATCACTGGTGGTCCATAAGGTATCCCAAAGTAGTCCATGAGCAGACATGGTAAAATATAATATAGATGAGTTGTTTGCAATATTGAACCAACTTGTATGTAAAAACAGTTCTGCAACTAAGATATGCCAGTTTAACTTCATTACAGTATGAATCCACACAATAAGCAAAGTGCAAAGACAATAAGCAAGGTAGTTCAGTAGGCCTATTGTGTAGACTAACTATAGGCTACTGTTGAAGTGAAGTGAACTGTATCTTTTTTTTTTTTTTTTTAGATAGGGTTAGTTAAGTGGTCCTGAAACTGAAAAGGTTTGAGAAACACTGTCATAGGCCAAAGTATTAATGTTTTACTCCGCCTCGCTAGATGGCGATATCTTGTACAAACACAACACATTCCCCAAACAGACTCTCCATCTTAGCCATAGCTAACTTGCTAGCGAACTTTCCATATTAGCTTCCTTGCTAGCAAACTTTGCATCATCAGTCTAACTAGTTAAATAGTTGACATTACATGATGAACATTTTCGTATGGACATTCTGGGGGATGTTAATTTGTATGAGAAGCTTCAACTTCTGGGTATGTAGCATTGTGGCATAAAGCTTAGGTAGTTAGCTTGCTAACTCTGGCAGAAATCTCCAGTGTTCTTGTTCCATGTAGTTTAGGTGTTGCAGCCACAGGGTTGCAGCAACAGCACGTGAACTAGCCTACAGGAAAGCTGTTGCGTATGAACTCATTCGAATATTTTGAAAGCGTAACAGCTAGATATTCTGTCTTCTCATTTTGTAGATGAAAATGAAGAGAGATTTTATCTTAGTTTTTTTCATTCATGCAAAACATTTTAGTCTCGTCTTTTTAGGCCAAAAAAATAATGCATCTTAAGATAGTCTTAGTCAGTGTTTCAGGACATTACTGCCGTCTCGTCATTGTCTCGTCTTAGTCATGAAAAAAAAGGTTGTTGACGAACATATTTCCTCTCATCTCGTCTGACGAAATTAACACTAGTGTGTGTGTGTGTGTGTGTGTGTGTGTGTCTCTCTGTGTGTGTGTGTGTGTGTGTGTGCATGTCTGTGTGTGTGTGTGTGTGTCTGTGTGTGCATGTGTGTGCATGTGTGTGTTTGTGTGTGTCTGTGTGTGCACGTGTGTGCAGGTGTGTGTGTGTGTGTGTGTGTGTGTGTGTGCATGTGTGTGTCTGTGTGTGCATGTGTGTGTCTGTGTGTGTGTGTGTGTGTGTGTGTGTGTTCATTCATCACTGAACCTAGGACAGGCGAGTGTGCTCCAGTGGTTCTTGGTTGTTGTTTTGTTTCTTTCTACCAACCAAATGTCAGACTCATCCTGTTCCTTAAGGTGATGTGGCCTTTTCTCCTGATAAGGCTATGTGGTCATTAACCCTCATCTCTGGAAGCTATAGATACAGAACGTCCCTAATTGCTTGATGGATTTGATTTGACCCACACATTTACAAAAAGGGCGATGCTCATTCTTCACACGTAACCTGATAAACCTTAAATAAGAGATTTGGCCTTTGATTGCTGTAAGCTCTTTTTTGACAGCACCTCTCCGTTATGTGTCAGGCAACTCATATTGCACTGAGAAGTTTTCTGTCAGCATGGCAGCATTGTGCGGCTACTCACACGGTTTGATTGATTGATGTTCACGCGGGGTGCCTTACAATATGAATACTGAGTGTCACTGAAGTGATTTTATGATCCTCTGATTTATGAATGCCCCACCAGCTATATCAGAGCTATACAGAGAGACTCTCTTTGTCATGATGTCTTCAGTAGGGTTAAAAGGAGACTTTGTTTCTGAAGAGGATTGACGGCATACTTTTAACAGTGCATTTCTTATCATAAGTGATATAACTGTTTTCCATACAGACAGGCATGTGCAGAAGCACCCACTGATGCTGATTACAGACATTCCTTCCAGACAGAGACGCGCATATGACACAACCACAGCTCATTCTCTCTTGCGTCAAACACTGCTTATGCATTTAGATGACCACATCGTTTCTCTGCGTGGTCTCTCAGAGAGATTCCATTTGTCTGAAAACACTGCGGCGTCACACAGTGCTGGCATAAAATAACTCTTGATGAACCTCCTGCAGTCAGCATAAAACTCATTAGAAAATCCAGTTCAACAATGGCGACTCTGAATGAGACAGAGCAGTATATATAAGATGTCCAGACATAGGTCTACAGATGTATGCAGATGACACAGTGGTGTATGCATCTGGTAATAACTCTACATCTGTGGCTGACAAACTAAATGCCAACTTAGACAAAAAATTATCTTGGCTGGCCTCATCTTGTTTAACTTTAAACACGAAAAAATTTTCCATTAATAAACTACCTCTAACACAACTCTTGAATGTACAAATTAATGGTGAGCTTATTGAAAAAGTACTTGAAGTGAGGTATCTGGGATTATAGACTACCAGTTGCATTTTAAAAGTCATATCAAGAAAATCTGTAAAACCATTAAGGCCAACTTGGGCTGTTTTATGATGATAAGAAACTGCTTGACTTTTGACTGTGCTTTTATTTTTATGAATTCTATGATTCTCTCACACATATCTTATGGCTTAACCACATGGTCCCAAGCTCACCAGTCATCAGTTAAGGCCATAGAGTGTATTTATAACCGAGCCTTGAAAGTCCTGGACAAGAAGAGAATAAGGTACCATCACTACCAAATTCTAAGCAAACATAATATTTAAAGTTTTGCTAATTTTATCTCCCTGCACTATGTTAAACTGGTCTTCAAATGCCTAAATAACGCTGCTCCCAAAAGCCCTACTAGGGACAAGTGTCGCGAATTAGCTTCAGCTAAAAACACTATGATGCATACATCAGATGACTCTTTAAGCTTATCTATGTTTTTTGTAGCTGTCCCTACCTAAATAAACTTTAAAAATAATATAATTTGGTTGATAAATCACTGACACTGGACCATGCTGGCGTGTTTTACTGAAGATGGGCAAATGGCTCTATTATTTCTCTAAGGGTTTATCTTCTCAGTTGAAACATCGTCCAGTATTTTAAATGTCTGCAAATGCTATAAACAATTATTTTTATTTTAGACAACCTGAATATGTGTGTTTTCCTCTGATTCACAAGCTCAGAATAGGAGCCTTTATGCATGTACACACAGTGTTGGCATTGTGCTTTATCAAGCATGTATGCATTGGAGAGGATGTCCTTGCACGTCCTCTATCCCCAAATGTCCCTCTGCAGTCTTGCACAAACAAGTGGACTCCAGTTTCTGAGCGAGAGAGAGAGAGAGAGAGAGCACGGTTTCAGCTCCCACTTCTCATGTCATACGCTCAATTGATTCATACTGAGCTGCACATTTGTCATGTCATTGGCAAGAGCAGTATGGCTACTTTATTATGATGAAATATACTGACATTGAGGTTTTGTGTGTGTGTTTGTGTCTCTCTGTGTGTGTGCGTGTGCGCACGTGTTTGTGTGTGTACTTGGGTGTGTGTGTGTGGGCGCACATGCGTTTTGTGTTGGGGAGTTCATATTAGTATACCCAGTTTCCAGTGAGGAGATCAATCGAATGAGCATCAATGGGATTTAGCTAAATGACATCAGTCTATTTCTGTGACCATTTTAAGCGGTGATAACAGGTTGTCACATGGAGACATTGTGGGTCGGTCAGAGCCATCTCCATGGCTTCGGGGCGAGAGTTTCCTTTTAAAATCATGTCAGTGCTCTGTGCAGTTCTCGGCTGTGACCTGCTCTCTGATCTGGCCCCTGTAACGTATGATAATAGTATTTTCAAGGCTGACATGACCTAATCACTGTGTGGAATCATAGACAATGGCAGTTTAATGTGGATTATTCATGGTTCATCAATGTGAATAATGGTTGGTATCTCATTATGGTGCTGTTTAATTGAGCATCAACACCCCCACAAACACACACACACACACACACACACACACACACACACACATTTTGTAAATGATTCACATTGGTTTTACATTGGAGTTTGGCAAGTGCTTCTCTTTTTCTGTTCATAAGATGTAAGTGTAAATTTTTTGGGCTCTATCTTGCACTCCAGCGCAATTTACTTTGTATACACGCTTTTGTCTTTCCTATTTTGCAGTCAGCCATATTGGAATTTTCCCTCCACAGGTACATGTGCGCCCACGGGGGCGTTTCAGCGAAAAGAGGGGGCGTGTTCCGGCACAAACGGTCCCTGTTGATATTTTGCAGTTTCAGAAAACAATTCTGCCACAGACCAGGAACCTCCTGGTATAAAGTCAGTGGCGCAAATTCAGATGCTATTTTAAGGGCGCATGCATGGCATTGAAGTCTTGAGTTTGTGAATTAGCTTAAATCATCCTATTATGTGCTGTTAACCAGCAACCATAGATAGTAAAAGAAAGCAGCAAGTAGGCTTGGCTACAATTTCTGTAGTTGCTGCGTCCATTCATTGTTATTCTCTCTCCTGCTCAAACAAAAGTTGTGCGTGCATTAAGTTGATGATAACGTGTTTACAAACTCTACTTTACATAAAATATTGTAAATAGCCTACTGTCATGCAGTTAATGGGATACTGTGCAGAGTTGGAAAGTTAGGTCATCTTGGAAACTGTTTCTCGTTGTTGAGTGCCGTAGCTTACACCTGCAGGAGCACTTGCTTGGGCGCCTGTGTTGCGCAATGCACTTTGCTCCTCTCATCTATACGACGCAGTTCCCATTTCTCCAAACCATACATAATTACAAGGACAAATATTACTACACGAGGGAAATCAGTGTGGTGTCTGATGTGAAAAAATAGGTATTAATCTAGCGTACACATTTCCACGAATCACGGATGTGTTGATGACATAAATTAGGAAATATTAGAGGACTTAATGAGACGTGATGTTGAACTGCATGCCGATGCCATTTAACCCAAATGCCCCAGCAGCAGCACGGGAGAGGAGAGCTTATCTGACAGAAGATCTGCATTGTCTATAGTGAGGTAATGTTAGATTACATTACAAATATATCACCATGCATTCATAACATCATGATTCAGTGAGAGTGATCCCAAAACATCGGAAAGTGACATTTCTGTATTACATTTTGTCAAGAGGAAAAATCAATAGCAAACTGTTCCCAACTGACTATAGCGCTGTGAACCGTTCCTGGCTGCGCCTGGCAAATCCGCCATCATAATAGCAATCCGCTATGGAACAAGCGTGCCTGTTGTTAAAGGGAATGTGAGATGACGCTCTGATTGGTTTATTGCACGTTACGCCCAAACCACACCCATGAGTAATGTAGCTACTTCAGACCACCCCATTTTAGATTTGCGTCGGGCGCAACAGTCATTATCCCGCAGGTAAAATAGCAACAGCGCCCAAGATCCGCCCACAAAGCGACTTGCGCAAAGTCAATTGTGCTGGAGTGCAAGATAGACAGGGGGTCAAGAGCGTGCAGATTAGCTTCGGCATGTTAGCATACGCCATTTTCAAGTATGGCGCTGCATGGAGCATTTGGAACCAGCTCCATGCACGAAAATCCGTGTTGGGCACGAGCTCTCATGCGCGTACATGTTGGTGGGCGGGTACCTATCCGGCGGCTACAGCCAAACATTATTCAGTGCGTATTTCTTGAGGAGCCTATGAGAAGACGTGTATATTATGGTTATTTATACATCATATGACAAATAAAGAAAGTGTTTTGATCTTGTTTCGTTGTTGTTTGTCCCGAACAAAAATAGCCTAAACACGATTAAATACAATAAATTACACAACAGCGGCATAAAGCCCTTGTCTCGTTACACCATGGTCACACGTTGCTGTCAACCCATAGCCGCCCACTTTTGAGCTTGCCAGAGGCTGAATCAGTAGGCTACTACATTGAAACACAATTATTGCCGCGAGGCATTCCAGCCTACAAATTTAATAAAAGTAAACCATGCATAATTAAAAAAAATAGCTCAATTTAGGCTACTTCGCTACGCAATAAGGTTTCCATTAGAGCACAGCGCACGTTCAATGAATGAGTGGAAGGGACTGCCTTGTCTCACAATAAACAATAAGCTGGAAATTCCAACACTTTTTCAACTACACGAAACTTTACAGTGATCATCAAATACCCCGTAGATTTAAGTGCCCATCAGTCTCAACATTTAACTATATATTAAAAGTCCAAAAGTAAATTAAATCCCATACTAAAACCGAAAATCGTCTGCTTTTGATAGCCTAGTATGCCGCTCCAAACAAAACGCATGTCTCACAATAAAACGCACAATGTAAGAAATAAAGTTCTGCCTCGAATAAGCCTACCCCAAATAAATACCTGTGCTTTGCGAAGCCTAGGTAAATAGCAGACCCCGGACATAATGTAGGATTTACGGAAAGTATGCAATCATACGATGTTGGACGCCTGGCGATGCTGGCCTTCTACTGTGCCTCTGACTCCGCTGCCTCATTTGGATGGTAGCCTAACTCGACAGGTGAGTGCGAAGATTGGATATCGTATATGCAGACTACATTCTCTTTAACGTTACTTTACCATCTGCGGTGTACAACCCAAAGTATTTCCAGACACCACATTTTAGATGAGTTATTGTTTTATGCTGGCAAACAATAAAATAAAAAACAAACTAATCATAGACTGTAAAAATGCGCTACACATGGCACTAAAAACCGAATAGTTTATTTATAGTTCGACAACGGATATTTCACATCATGTTCGAATGCATATTTGCAGCAGCAGGACGTCAGGCAGACCGCTCTTAGTTAGAGCCGCTGTTATCCAAAGAAATTAAGTTGCGCTTCAGGGCTGACTCCACTGGACTCAACGCGTTCGAGCAACTTTGTCTTCTTCTTGTTACGTGGCGTTTAAGTATGTGCATTATCGCCACCCTCTTACTGGAGGACGACTCTCTTTTTACAGAATATCCAATAAAAATCAGAGAGGGAGTTAAGTCATTTAGAGACGAATGACCGCGTCGCAGGAAGTGCATCATAACAAAGAGACACCAGACCCTCTTGTAACAGCTGTGACAAAGATGGTTGATTACGAAGATACTTCATGAGAGGCCATTTCCTGTCCCTGGAAATTTATGCAAATAGGGTAGCAGTACACGCCCCCGCACATTTATGCAGTGATCGGGCTCTCTTTTTAACATTGAGGTCTATGGCAGAATCCAAGAATTTCCCAGAATTTGTCAAAGCCTTATTTTTCTGAGCAATATATGCACATTTCGGACACGGTATCATGATCTCCAAACCCTCCTCCCTATTTCAGTAGAATGTCGTGATAGTATGACCCTCCAGTCGGGAGAAAATCAACATTAATGAAGGTGTACACCAAGTTTATTTTGTACTCCGGCTTGTCTGGCGTGGAACCGGAGGGCGCTCAAACGTAAGTCATCGTCAGTGACACACCCTGTGCAGGCGGGAACTGAACCAGAGCCCGTCTCTGACTGAACTCCACTTTGCCCTCATAGACATGAACTAGGACGACCCATCTTGCTACGCATTCATTATCTTTGGCTGTGATACCGCATTGTAGCCTAGTGTAAAGCATGTCACACAGTAGCCTAGCCTACAGAAAACACTTAATTGATGTGATGTGATATAATGATAACTTGTATGCCTACAATGGTATATTAAACATCATAGTCATTTATTTAGTCAGTCATCATGTTCATGCTAATGAATAGGAAGGACACCTAAACGTTAGCCATAAAATAAATTTTGCTATGCGTGAGTCACGAGCTCCTTCCAGTTGACTCTGGCAGATCTCGTGGACAGTCGCGATCGATTATTTAATAAATAAATGTGAATTACGATTAATAATAAAAAGCTTCTACCTAATGTGACTTTTTTCCATGAACTGTAAAAGAAAACACGTTTTTTCCAGCTGTATTCTCCATAAAGAGTAAAGTAAATGATGTACTTGTTTTCGGAATTGACGTCACTTCCTGGACTCGTCTGAGGCTGGTCTAATGGGTCTGAGGTCTCTCAATGACTTAACCCCTACTGAAAAATCGACGTTGGTTCATGCGTCATTTCCAGCTTTAGAACTTGGCGCATGGTCAGAGCCGACTGGCGCTGGATCCGAGCCCCAGTGTTCAATATGGCGTTGACTATAGGCGTGTTCGACTTGAGGCAGATCTGACTTGGTCTGGCTTTCTACGTAAACGTGATCTTCAGAGGCTAGCCGGGAGGAGCTACAACAGAGGGCAGCTCATCCCGGACAGACGGGCTACAGTCTGCCTGACATGACTCGCGGGAGATATCGCAGAATTTTGTTTGCAATAAACACAGCAGAACTTTCATTCTTACTCATTAAAATGAGCATGAAGACTGACGAAATAAATTATTATGATGTAGTTTAAATTAACCACTGTTGGCATACAGTTAACAGGCCTGCTTTGTAGCACATAAATTCAATATCAAGTGTTTTCCCTATATGTGTGTCTATCTATTTAACCAACAGCAGAAAATAACAGAATATCCAAACGTTTTCAGTAGGCTAGCCTACCATTGTTGCAGAAATCACGTATAAGAAGATATCCCTTTGATTTCTGTTTATTTTCGCATATTCCAACATAAGGAAGCAGCATGAGACTCCCGTCAAAATCGTCACGAGGACATTCCTCCCAAATGGCCCTATCACGTCTTTGAACGGACGTCATGAGGGCGTGTTTCAGCTCGTGCAGCTCGTGGAAGGCAACTGCAAAATCTGTCTGCAGGCTAAGACTCCCGCGATATTTTAAGGTATTTTAAAGTCCCTCCCCGGGTGACAGAAGTCGGACAGAATTTCTAATCAGTATGCATTGCGTCCATCCCAGCATGCATCACATCAAGTCAGATCTGCACAGATCTGCCTCAAGTCGAACACGCCTTATGAATTGGCCGGATTTACTAGCCTAGCCTCTGCCATTCATTTGTATGGAGGGCGGGACTTAGTCACTCTCTCCAGTTATATATAATACCTCCATGAAGATAGAGGGCCCTATCATGACATTCTAAAGTGCATCGTCACTTGTCAAAAGTCTATTCAAATTTAGTAGGATGTCCAGTTCACATTGGGAGGGGTTTCGCTATCAAAAGTGGAGCGCATGGCGTAACAAGGTGTTCCTAGGTCTTTTAATCAGTCATATGGGTGTGTTTGGGGCGTAACATCATTTTAAACCAATGAGAATGACACCTGTCATTCCTTTAACGGGCTAACGCTAGCGATATGTCAAATAAATGCATCGGTATTTTGTCATTCAAAGGCGATTTGAAGGAGGCTGCTTGCGAGGACCGTTATAGAATAGTCATTCTTAAACCATGCTTTACTAAAACCTAGCATAGCCTTCACGCATTTGCACTCGTCTATTTGAACTCATTGGCAAAGTGAAACTAACTTCAGTACAGCTGAAAACGCACTGTCACATACAATGTGATCTGTTGTCAGTCAACGACAAGACAGTTATATGCAATTACTTTCACTATTGACTGACAATGGGTTACCACCGAAAACATAGGCTGGAAAAAGCAACACTTACCCTAATATTGCTCAAATGACTGAATAAAACAACATTTATCCTGCAGAGGAGTTGCTTATATCTAGTGACAGTCGTCTTCAGCTGTGCTCCATCGTGTCTCGCCTCCCCTAATCACTTTTAACCGTCATTACCAATTTGCAAATGATGGTGAATAACTACTCATTATGAGATGTACAGTATTTCGTAATATCTTTGTTCTAATTATGTTTCCCATTGTAATCGTGCAATTTGTAATGCTTTGCATGGACATGCTGGTGTGCGTTCATGAATGATAGAAGGATGGTGCGTGCACCTGCCAATATGACTACTAGCATATGAACAACTCGCCATTGACTTCTGACCAGGTTTAGGTGGTGTATGATAGCGATTTTTAGACAACGCGCTAGGCCCCTCCCTAGGTTGTTAATTGCCACACCCCTGGGCGCAATGCTTAAAAAATAAACGTGCAAAATACCGAATTCAACTTTGCGCGGGTGAATAACGAGTATTACGCCATGCGCTGGTGACCCAGAATACAGCCCAGAGCCCTTTATGTCTGTGTCTTTTTATTTGAGGGCAAGACAGCATAGTCTCAGAACAATAATGACAGATAAATGAAAAAATATGTGTTATCACGTTTGTAAATTCACCTTCAACAAACATATGTACAGTATGTAGTCTACTCTATTAGTTTACTTTCTACATTACCCCCCCAGAAAAAAGACTAGATAGATATTTATCTATTAGTACCTTAGTTATGTCATAAGTAGTAGCTAGAAGATTAACCTCCCTCCCAATATCAAGGGATACTGTATGTTCGTGACACATGCTAGCTAGGCTTTGTGCAAGCTGTATTTCTGGAGTGCTGCAAGTCTGTGGGGTTCAGCCTGGGACAGTCAGCTCAACACACATTACATTACATACAATGTGATCTGTTGTCAGACTCAGTTAGACTCTGGCAACACATGCATACTGTATCAGAGAATGCAAAAACCATGAAGGCCAAGCATTGTAGATTTTCCAGAGCAACCCCTTAAAGCGATGGTTCGGAGTAATTTGACTCTAGGGTCCTTTGCACCATGACCCCGAGCCAAACACCCTCCCAGAACCTGTTTTCCCTTGGTCCAACCCTGGTCGAGTAGCGCTGTCAGAAACTAATGACTTTCTACATGCGTAATGGAACCAACTTAATATCTCGTAAATTACCCCACTAATAATGCCCTGAATGGTACGAAACTTCTACAGTATGTTCTTTACTCATAAAACGAGGCATTGAAAAGTTTGTAGGTACACCAGGAGTTTATTTAAATAACACTTGCCTGATGGATGCTACTATCTGCTACTATACTGCTGCGTCGACGTTACTTTTGTGATTTGGGAAAAGCCCGTAAAAGTCCTGGCAGGAAGCGATTACATCAACATTTTTTGGTATATCCAGTTTTTAATATATTTTTTCCGAAGTGTTTACAACTTAGTGTTAACTAATAATTGTTGCAAACTGGTACTACGAACAAAATATTAGTGCATTCCTGGATCTACATCCTTATGCATGCTTCCTGCCAGGACTTTTACGAGCTTTTCCCAAATCACGGAAGTAATGTCGACGCAGCGGTTTAGTAGCAGATAATAGCATAGGACCCTAGGGTGAAATTACTCCGAACCATCGCTTTAAACAGGCAACGTGCACCAGGAGATACATACTTTTTAACATCCTGTGCTAATATACACTGCAAAAAGAGATGTTATCATGTACAGGTATGTACATTATGACAGTACAACCATATATTGCCCTTCAGGGTATCACAGTTAGCTCATTTTATGGCAACCGAAAGATGAATAGAAGAGCGAGAGAATGAGCGTGATGGAGGAGATCCCTGAACTAGTGATGAAGATGAGGATAATCAGGTAGAATTGAGATCCCTGAACACTCTTCAGGCACTAGTGATTGAGATAATCAGGTAGAACACTCTTCAGGCAGGCACTAGTGATGAAGATGAGGATAATCAGGTAGAATTGAGATCCCTGAACACTAGTGATGAAGATGAGGATAATCTTCAGGAACACTCTTCAGGCATAGGCACTAGTGATGAAGATGAGGATAATCAGGTAGAATTAAGAGTTAGAACTAGAGTGTGAATAGTTTAACATTTAACATTTAATTTCCAATCGAAGGAACTACTAATCCCATGATCAGCTATTGCGAATAATGCATTTTCCAATGTTTGCCAACCTAATGATAGTTTAACACACTTGAATGTAAGACCAGATGACTTACTCCACAGTTTACATTAAGCCATTTCCACTTCAAGGTAAGCAAAACAGTTTTCACTGGATGGCCACACATAGACCTGTGAAGTTCTATATGAGCATATATAATCGCTTGATCATGCCATAGCTGATTTTAACCATAGACTGTATAAAATAGGTTTTAAGTCTACATTGGAGGGTTACGATTTTATGACTTATAATCCAGTTCTCAAAGGAGAATGTGAATTAGATCGTTACTTCCAGAACCTGAGTGGGCTGTGACTGTTAAGGTCTTGGTATGGATGGCTCCCTGCAAAGTTCCCTTGTTATACACATAGCATAACACTGTTTGAGTATGTACAGGCTTTATTTTGCTGCCATTTTGGTAAATCAAAAAGAAAAGCCAGATGAATGTACACAAATACTGACAAATTGCCAAGTTATCTCATTTAATAACTTTGTGTGTACTTCTGAGAAAAAGTTTAAGCACCTGTCAACAGCAAAAGCCCGTGAATTCAGAACATGAGATGGAGATGTTATCTCCATACTATATAGTAGAATTTGATAAAAAAATAATATGAAATCCATTTAAAAATAGTATTTATGACATAAATGATCAAGGAAAGCAAGATTTTATCAGTTATATGTATCAAATGAGAAAGTTCACCATTTTGATTATTTTTATACCTTAAAGGAATTATGCACTTTAGATCAATTTACGGATGATTGGGAGTACATACGTTGAGTTGACATCAAAATCATGTCATTCGGATGTGTTTTGAGAAAGTTCGATTTTACCGGGGGGAAAGTCCGTAGGAGTCGATTGCAGAGTGTGGAGTAACACGCTCTGGAAATTCACAATTTCGTCGCCGTAAAAAAAAAAAAAAAATAGTCCAGTATTTCTTTCGAAATTGAAATGAAGTTGTATGCAACAGCAAACCCTAGCTTACTAACAGGTTGGAATTTTGAAATGTCACGTGGCGTGATGTCGGCAACGACGTTGATGCAATCGACTCCCTACGGACTTTCCCTAAAGATGCCAGCTGCAGCAGCAACATTTCCGGAAAGGTACTGGCTTGATGAAATTCATTCTGGACTCTCTATCCGACCACATAAAGACCTCTGGATACTTCGGTTTGGCTTTAGGGACCCTCTACTCACTACCACGGAAGTGTAATGTTGTTTGGAACTGTAGAAGAGGGATAAAAATAGCATTTTGTAGCGGCGAAATGACATGCCCTGGTCACTTCAAGGCTAACGAGTTTTGACTAAAAACGGTAAAATCGAACTTTCTCAAAACACATCCGAATGACATGATTTTGATGTCAACTCAACGTATGTACTCCCAATCATCCGTAAATTGATCTAAAGTGCATTTTACTCCGGATAATTCCTTTAATAGGGCAATGTATCCCAGGAGATACAACTCAGAAACGAGATTTTCTGACTCATTTTGAATTGCCTTTCACTGGCTGGCTATGGGCATGCACAAACATGTCCCTAAAACGCTGGTTACGTATGTAACCGTGGTTCTACGACTGGTGGAAGACCGCCAGATGGCGTTGTTTAGACTGTGTGAAACCCCTTGCACGTAGCCGCATCTCTTACCGAGAGCTTATACCAAAGTTGTCACCTCGTGACGTATGGCGTGACGTTAACTATATATATTGCAGTGTACACGCCATTCATTGCCTGGAGTTTTTCTCGCCAGAATCAGAGGCCCAAGTGACCTATACATCTGCGGTCTTCCACCAGTCGTAGAACCACGGTTACATACGTAACCAGCGTTCTACTTCCTTGTCTCCAGACCGCCAGATGGCGTCGTTTAGACTGTGTGGAAGCCTTATGTCCAAGCTGTCACGAGGGCCCAAACACATGTACGGTGTCACTATTCACATGGCATAGGGCAAAGAACAATAAAAACAAGGAATACTTCAGTTTTGTACTTTTTGTTTTATTTACTTTTTTTTTGTAATTTTACATTTTATGCATTTTTTTTATTATTTTTTATTGTTATTATTGTCAACAGGCTCACGCACACTCACAAACCTGACCCGCTGTTATCCACAGCAGAGGTCAATTGAACAGGCGAAACAGTGCTCAATACTGTCTGCACACAAGACTGGGAACCTGAAGTAACATTTAACCTGTAGAACCTGGAAAATGTGCATGACGACGTCCATGTCGCGGCAGAACAAATATCTAGTAGGCTGACACCCCGTAGGGCAGCCCAAGAAGTAGACACAGAACGAGTGGAATGACATTTCACAGGACCCGGCGTATCATGACCGGTAGAAGAGTAGTTTAGACTGTGTGGAAGCCTTATGTCCAAGCTGTCACGAGGGCCCAAACACATGTACGGTGTCACTATTCACATGGCATAGGGCAAAGAACAATAAAAACAAGGAATACTTCAGTTTTGTACTTTTTGTTTTATTTACTTTTTTTTTTGTAATTTTACATTTTATGCATTTTTTTTATTATTTTTTATTGTTATTATTGTCAACAGGCGGAGACAAGGCTCACGCACACTCACAAACCTGACCCGCTGTTATCCACAGCAGAGGTCAATTGAACAGGCGAAACAGTGCTCAATACTGTCTGTACACAAGACTGGGAACCTGAAGTAACATTTAACCTGTAGAACCTGGAAAATGCACCGGCGGCGCCCATGTCGCCGCAGAACAAATATCTAGTAGGCTGACACCCCGTAGGGCAGCCCAAGAAGTAGACACAGAACGAGTGGAATGACATTTCACAGGACCCGGCGTATCATGACCGGTAGAAGAGTATGCATAAGTAATAGTCTCTGTAATCCAGTGAGCTAATCTGTCCTTTGACAAAACTGCCCCTTTACATCGGTCACTGAAACACACAAACAATTGGTCAGTGGCCCGCCAAGCTCCCGTGGCTGCCACATATCGCCTAAGTGCTCTGACAGGGCAAAGGTCTGTGTTTTGCGCATTGTCAAAAGAGCACAAAACAGGAATCGTAACAGGTCGGTTGACATAATCTGGACCTAAGACTTTTGGCAGGAATGCAGGATTCGGCCACAATGTTACTCGCGAGTACTCTGGCCCCCACTGCAGACACTGTGGGCTGACAGAGAGAGCATGCAACTCACTAACTCTTTTTGCGGAAGCAACTGCAAGCAGGAAAGCTGTTTTCATTGAGAGCCATTTAACGCCTGCCTCTTCCAAAGGTTCATAGGAGAAGACAAGTAAGCTGTTCAACACAGTATTGAGGTCCCACTGAGGAACAAAACATTTACAAGGTGGGTTCAAACGCCTTGCACCTTTCAGGAAGGCCACTATCATCTTATGCGTTCCTACTGTAGACCCTTCAATTGAGCCCCTGTAGGCCGACATTGTTGCCACATAACCTCTCAAGGTGGACGCAGAGCCTCCAATAGACCCTGCAGAAAATTTAAGATGTCTGCCAATGAGCATGTTTGTGGTACAATGTTACGCTCAGCGCACCAAGTTGAAAAGTACCTCCACCTATTACTATACAGTAAGCGCGTAGACTGGGCACAGGCATTTAGAATAGTGTCCCTGACCCCTTGTGAATAGTACGTCGCATGACCTCCCAAGGGCCAGACCCAAAGCTTCAGTTTGCGCAGTTGATGATCCCACAGACGGCCATTCAACTGGGTCAACAAGTCTGCCCTGACTGGTAGTGGGCTGGGCGGCCCCGTCAGGAGCACTTTGAGAACGTAAAACCAAGGGCTGTGGACACGATATGGTGCAACCAGAAGTACTGGCTGGTTGGTCATCCATATTCGCTGGAGCGTCTGCCAAAGCAACGGAAACGGTGGAAATGCATACAGCCTCAGATTTGGCCAATGTTGGGCTAATGCATCTTGTCCCAGGGACCCTGGTTCGTCCCGCAGTGAGAACCACTTCAGACAGTGAGTCGTGTTGCTGGTGGCTAACAGATCTACCTCTGCTTGCCTATAGGTGTTCCAGACCATCTGAACAACCTTCATTCAACAACATTCAGATGCCACTCCCCCATGAGGGGCCTGCCCTGGGACAAGACATCGGCCACACAGTTCTTTTTCCCGGGCACATAAATCGCCCTCAGCGACAGCAGGTGTGCATCCGCCCACAGCCAGATCTGTCTGGTCAGGCGGTTCAGCATTGACAGCATGTAGCTCCAGATAATTGATGTGGTAGGCCTGAAGCCTGCCCCGCCATACGCCGTGTATTCCCTGATGGTTCCGAACCCCGCCCCAGCCGTGCTGGCTGGCGTCCATGGTGATGACCTCCCTCCTTGCTGGAGGTGGCCCCAGCGGAACCCCCCTGAGGAGAAAAAACCTCAGCGCCCACTGGTCTAGAGAGGCAGCCCCCTTGGGGGTGATGCTCACTAGCACCCGTTTATGTGTTTGAGCTGAGAGCCTCCTGGTCTTTAGCCAGTATTGGAAGGGGCGGAGATGTAGCCTCCCCAGTGTTACAACAGGCGTTGCGGCAGCCAACATGCCTGCAAGGTGTAGTAGCACGCAGTACCGCACAGTCCGGCTTGACCTGACACGCGTCACCAGCCTTATTATATTGCGAACTCTTTCCTGAGGAAGGCAAGCACGTTCGGTGGTCGAATCCAACCGGATACCTATGAAGTCTATAGACTGGGAGAGATCTAGTTTGCTCTTTTCGAAGTTCACCGTCAGACCAAGAGCTGAGACATGGCGGAGTAGCGTCCGGGCATTCATACTGACCTAATTTGGGGACCCGGCGCAAAGCAGCCAGTCGTCCAGGTAAGGGAGGATACGAATGCCTTGGCGGTGTAAGGGTGCCAGGGCCTCGCGTATGTATTTTGTGAATACCCGGTGGGGTTAATGATAGACCGAAAGGTAGTACCTTGAACTGGAACGAACGACCTTCGAAGTGAAAACGAAGGAAGAGATGGTGCTGAGGGGCGATGGGTATATGGAAGTAAGCATCCCTCAGATCTATCGTAATGAACCAGTGTCCTGGTTCCACTGAATAAAGAACATCTGACGTGCGCAGTATACGAAAGGGCAGCTGTTTGAGGTAAGCGTTTAGACGCCGCAGTTCTAATATCAGTCGAAGACCACCGTCTTTCTTGGGCACAATAAAGTAGGTGGAGAACATTCCCCGTTGTTCTTGGGGGTCTATTTCCTCGATAGCATCCTTGTGTAGGAGGGACTGTATCTCTGAGTATAATGCGGAGCGTGTTTCCGGACTTGACGCCCGTTTGGGGCGTATGCCGGAGTTCAGAGGGGGCCGGCGGCGAAATTGAAGACGGTAGCCATTTGCAAGTGTGTCGAGGACCCATGGGTTCGTTGTTATGGAGCCCCAGAACTCCAGTTGTTGAGGAGTGAAACACCCTGCAGTCTCGTGTCTGTGCACGCTGTGTAGGTTTGGGGGGACGGCCATAAGCAGCCCGGTCTGTCCTATGAAAGGACTGCGTGGGTCCCTCCACGATGAGCAAAACTGTGCTCCGCCTGTCTCCTATATGGTTGTTGGTTGGTAGTCGATGTATGTCGGCAGTAAGAGGGGGCGCCACGAAACGTAGGTGGTGGCGGCGGGGCGGCGGTGGCGGCGGTGGACGCTTGAAAACTACTCTCGGTTTCACATGCTGAGAGCAAGTTTCAGACGCAAGTTTGCGGTGGTTCAAAGCCTCCTGCGCAGCTGGGCCAAACACCTGGCCCGGGGCCAGAGGCAGCTGGCGCAACACATTCCTAGCTGCATCTGGAAGAGGGGACTGTGCTACCCAAATCTGCCTGCGGGCTTGAAGTAGCAGCCCCATTGATTTTCCACACTGCTTAGCCAGGGCTCCCACACCCTGAAGTGCTGTATCAACTAACTCAGAAGCTGCTGCATCTGAGGATGGCTGCAGTGTTGTCTGCAGAGCACGCAAGACATGGGCCATAGTGTTAAGGACCCGTCCAATCGTCGCCTGTGTGTTATAGGCTCTGCACACTAAGTTGTCAGTACGCCTACATTCAGGGCTAGGGCACCGTGGGTCAGCGCGAAGAGCCTCGTCAGGTGAGACGACCAAGGAGACCACTGCCACTTCCACTGGAGGCATAGGGCCCAGGCCTGCAGAGCCCGGTTCTGCCATTGACGCTAACAGTCTAGTGGGGCGATCCATCCTGCTAGTGTTCGCATCCTTCAAAGCCTCAGCAAACATCTTTATAAAGTCCTCACAGTGTGGAACAAACAGGTAATTGCTGCGCGCGGAGAGTCGGCAGAGGCGGTTCGTCTGTATCATAGCCTGGGGAAGAGGTTCCACATTGAGCTTCGCCAGAGCCATACGGATGGCTCCTGTTAAAGCTCCGCTTCATCCTCTGACTCCCTGCCACTCTCTGTTGCAGAAGAATCAAAACCATGATCCTCTGGAAGTGAAAACTTATCTGTGTCCAGAGGAAACAGAGAATCAGTGGCCGCAAGAGAAACTACATCCACCTCCCTGTTCAGAGGAGAGGTAGGAGGGTCCGGCTGCGATGCAGGTAGAGAGGCATCGTCACTTTTCTGAGAATTGGGCTGCAGATATGGTGGCTGCATGTTCAGAAGTAAGTCCTTAATTTGTGTAACACTCTCAGTGAGTTCGTCGACCCTACGCGTCAGAATGTCTGAGTGTTTGGGCTTTTTTGTTCTCACAAGGGTGTGTGACACTGCTGTGCATTTACCTCCACGCTCATGGACAGGTTGAGAGTAAAGGAGGCAGTCCTCATTTCCATCCAGCCCTGCTAGGCATGCCTGTCACTGTTGCAAAGTGAGCTGGCTACAATGCACACAAGGATCAGATAGCTTCCTTGAGGTGATCAATGCCCAAGCAACTAGGGCAGCAATCATGTGGATCCTCTAGGCCCATGGGCACAGTGCACAGAGAACACCAAGCCATTTTCTGTTTAACTGTAGTGTAGATTTAGTGTGGTTCTGGGGAATGAGCACACAGCACTTTGAGGAATAGAGGAATAACCTTAGGTATAATAATCGTATGTAAATAGTGTAATCCCAATCAGCAGTAGGCCTATAGGAAATCGCTGTTGAGCTCCGTCTGTAATTAAATGCAGGAACGTCTGAAACTACGGAGTTATCTGGTGCCGGGGGCTGAGCACCGGTCCTGTGCGTAACGGAGTTTAAAAATACACCGAATTACTATTAATCTGCGCTGGTGACGGAGAGCGCAGTTATAGTCTAGTAACGTGATAGCTGCACATGCTCCGGGGGCTGGGCGCCAGCAGCTTCACCTAGCAGCGTTAGTGCTAGACCTGTGTGGCGGGTCTCAAGCACTCGAGTACTTACCTGATGTAACCGCGTCGGGAGAGTGCTGCACCGGGGGCTGGGCGCTAGCACAAGCAGTGTTGTGTGTTAGACAGTGTGATGTTGCCGGGGTGTGGGCAACACACGTTGAGGGATGCTAGTTCACTTAGCGCCAGACCGGTGTAGTGGGTCTGCGTTCGAAGATACTCACCAAAAACTAGCAATTCCGTAAGACAAAGGAAACGATTTAGAGTCGAAGCGAGAGTAAGCTGTGGAAGCCAGCTGTTGGAGATATACTCCGAAGTTAGCTGTTCCGCAACCACAGTAGAAGAAATGATCCGTTCTCAGCAAGGGCGAGAAAGCGAAAGGCAATGAACGTTAAGGGTGTTTTAAGGACATGTTTGTGCATGCCCAATGCCCATAGCAGCCAGTCAAAGGCGATTCAAAACGAGTCAGAATGTCGAGACAGGACCCATCGTCAAAATGTCGGTGTCCACCACTCTAGTTCATCCAAAACAAACCAGAAAGGGGACTCAAAGTGCTAAATACCGGAATTATCCTTTAAGGGTGGTGATGTGGTGATGGAGGTCAATCTGACTCGAGACACTTTAGCATGGGCAGAAGACAGCAGATTCAGATTTGTGTTCAAGAGCTGCCACTGGGTTGAGA
The DNA here is from genome assembly GCF_017589495.1 of Alosa alosa. Lineage (NCBI taxonomy): Eukaryota > Metazoa > Chordata > Actinopteri > Clupeiformes > Clupeidae > Alosa > Alosa alosa. The sequence continues at coordinate 33,884,027 of NC_063191.1, read as the reverse complement.
AAAATGTATGTCTATAGAGCTTTTTTGCCACACACACTGCCACTCATTTAAATGCAAATGTGTTTGTGACTATTCCTAACTTTATGTTCTCTTCCGAAACTTATGACTTGCCATTTCACAATTCTAAGGCACAAAAGATAAATATATTGCATGGTCCCTTGCAGAGTCATGTTTCGAATCCCAAACAAATTTCTACTTTTTAGTTATGTTTGCCTTTTTAACTAAGCCTACTTACTGTGCATGGAGGGAAAATCCTGGTCTATGTTGTTTAATAACTATTACTAAATTAAATCTATATCTACTATAACTACTTGTCATGGACTTGACTTGACTTGACAATTGACTTGTGTGAATACATAAATCTGTATACGGAATTTTGTCATTCCTCCTAGAAATCGTGTATCATGCTCCCCGGCTTTGGTGATAATTATGGTAGTACACAGGAAGTGCCAGGGCTAAGCTTCACCCAGCAGCCCTTTCCAGCAGCCCCTCTTGTCAGCCTGCCGTTCTGGCTCACTCAGGTCCGGTCTTAGGTCCTTATCTGCCCGCAGCAGCATCCTGGCACCGGCTCCGTGGCACGCGCACCATGAAAGACAGAGGGATGTCCTCTTATCTGACATCATTTGCATAGAGACAAATTGATGTCTTTCAGGAAAAGCTGTTTTTCGGGTTTTTTATGTATTTATTTATTTGGTCGGACACTTTTAGTGGTCCACCTACGTTGCATGATAAAACATTTCTAAGGTGTTGATTGTAACATTCGAGAGCATTAAAACTGGTTGTATTTCTGACTGAGTGCTGAACAAGTATGCTAGTGTGTGATTGACAGAACATTGGACAATAAACCATCTTCTAAACAGGTTTGTTTCTTTCCCATTTCATTCTCAGTCACATTTCAAGAACTCTAGGGAAATTCTACCATGGACATTCTTAGTCACTGCCACCATGTTACCCAAATGAATAACTAATTAGTCGAGACTTTGTAAAGCTGTTTGTTTGAGGTTAATTTGGAAAGACGCAATACTTGTCCTTGCTTGTATTTGAACTTCCTATTTGAACATCCATTATGAATTAGAGGAGCAAGCCCACTGACCATATTATTCCTTTAAACTGGCTTAAAGGTGTAGCAGGTGTCTTTACAAGCGTTCTAGCCCATTCCCAGGGGGGTACTTGCACTACTCTTCACACAGTGGCTCTGCGGGAATGTAATCTAAAGGTGTTACTGTATGTCAACCTCAATGTTTGGGACAGCCCCATTTCTGGGCACACCTCAAATATAATGCTCTGTGCTTTTCAAGTTTTAGAAATCTCAGTCATTGTATCACAGAGCAGTCTAGGGCTGTGGCAACTTACATGGCTTATGTATTTTCCAAGGTAGATAAAAAAGTAATTTCGTCCAGCTGAAACATTATGATTTCCTCTTTTGTGGAGAGCCGATACAGTATGTCTACTGAACCCAGAGACTATGTGTCAGATTATTACTGAAGCACCTTTAAATATGTTGACTCTAATACTATGATTAGAATAAGCAGCTCAAGAGGCAATGCTCAGATGCGGTGGATTAAGATATATTTAATCAGAACTGTGAGTGTTAAAAATGGCAGTCACCTTGGCTTTGCCCATTCAGCCTTTATCAAACCTGTGTGTAAATAGAAATCCTAAGAGGCTTATCACAGTTGGAAATGTTTCTTATCATGTTGTTTCACAGAAATGTGGATACATTTAAATGCATGACATTATATTAATTCTCAAATTCACATTCACAATGTGGCAGAAGATTAAGTGTGGCATTAGGTTGAAACTGTTGTAAGCAACATTTGAAGTGATTGCTGACTTTGGCTAGGCATAGCGACATTGGAAGTCTGGCTTGTAGTTGTTGATTCCAGAATATGCAATCTCAGATATACAGCATGCATATATTTTTAATGGGTATAAATGAGTGATACCAATTAGAATAGAATGTCAGCTGACTTCAGAATTCTACAAAACATCTGCCATAGAAGTAAAATCTTTGAAGATGTTTTATCCTGAAAGAATATCCAGCACAGTGGCTATTACTCTGCGACTGCATGCTCACATGTAGAATGGGTTATATGCTGTGTAAACCCAGAAGCCCAAGTGTCCTTTAGGGTAGTGTGTTAAAGGAACCGTATGTAAGAAAGACATTTCAATTAATCATAAAATGGCCCTGATATGTCACTAGACATTAAGAAATCATGTTCATTTCAAATACTTATATCACTGACAACAGTAGTCCGGCCAGGATATTGTCATTTAAAAAGTGAAGTTGCAGCCCTCAACTGATGTTGATGTTGTGTTTTGTCATGTCATGTTGTGTGTTTTGGCCTGATGCGCCACCCTCCACCTATCTACTAATCACAAAGTCAGTAGTGTTTCGCCATCCGGGTTGGCAACCTCGAGTCAGGGGGGAGGGGGAGGGGATACACCGCTCTTCAGTATTTTGAAAGTGATTCCAGTACCAGTTTTGGCCACAATCTTACATATGGTTCCTTTAACTGGTGCAGTGCCTGGATCAAATCATGCTCATTCTTGTTGAATGTTCATAGCCTAATGGCATATCTGCAGGTACTTTGAAAATGGATGCTCTGTAGTAGGAAAAAAACACATCATTCCGGCCAAGTGTTCCATTCACTCTACTAACTACCAAACATTTTGTTGATAAAAATGGACATTTGTTGTAAGAAGCCAGTAATGTGACTGTCCCCTTAGAGCAGTGTTTCTCAAACATTTTCAGACCAAGGACCACTTTACCAATAAAAAAAACCCTCACCAACCACCTAGCTAAAAAAAAAAAAAAAAAAAAAAAAAACAGTAGACCTACTTCAACAGTATATTACACAATAGGCCTACTCACTTTGCACCTTGCTTATTATGTCAGAGGATTCATATGATTTAAACTGGTGTAGCTTAGGCAGTGTAGCAGAACTGTTTGGATTAACATACAAGTCGGTTCAATATTGCAACCAACTCATCTATATTATATTTTACCAAGTCTGCTCGCGAACCACTTTGGATAGCTTGCGGACCACCGGTGGTCCCCGGACCACACTTTGAGAAGCACTGCCTTAGAGGGAGAAGTGTGTCTCTTATGGTCTATGACTGTCTGCGCTGCGCAGTGTTAGGATTATTATTATGTTAGTAAGGTAGATACAAATGGATTTTGTAGTAAAAGCCACTATTATCCAATACAGCTGAAGCATAGCTGATGGGTTTTTTTTCCTCCAGAGTCTTATCAGTTTTGGTCTAGTCATGTTTTTCAATATGATCTGGTATCTGCATCCTCTGACATAGTGGATAATTCTTCAAAATATATCTGCTCTATTTAGCCTGCGGATATTCATGGAAATGAATTCATTTTATGCTTGTCTGCAGCTATACATTAACTGTGTGTTTTTTTTTTCTCTCCCCTTCCTGTCTAGGATACACATGACATACCCAGACAGTTAAATGAGCAAAATAAAAACCGTGGATTTTGGTCATTAATTAAGACATTACAGGTAAGACAATCTTTGAAATTGATCACTGCACACAAAGCTGATTCTGTGCTTTCAGGTGAATAGATTTACATCCAGGTATGTAGATGCTAGACAATGTGAATTTAAACACCAAATTAGTTTTTTTATTGTATGAAACACTCATTGTACGAGAAAACCTTTTTTTAAAATTTGCTTCACTCTCTGTGTTCACTATTACCTCTTGAAAGAATGAACAAAGAATTAATGTCCTGAATTTCTGAGATGTGGTAGATCAGATGAGTTAAAATGTTCCTCCACTCTCTCTTACTTTATTACTTTGGGAACCAGAACATTTTCTTTTCTTCCAAGGTGAAATGGAATAGTGTCCATGAATATTGTTTAAAACAAGCGAGTGGTCAGACCTGACTTTCACCTTGAGGCCTGGACAGCTTGGTAGACACCACACACAATCGATTATTCCAAGGATTTGCTGAAGCGTTGTGAGAGAGAAATCCATCAGTGAAGCAATGATGGTTCATCAGATGGCCGGATCACAGCAGAGTTGGCATTCAAGTCATGAAGTCATTGTGTGATGATAATGCACATTGGCACTTTCACGTTGTCCAGCGTCCCTTGGGGTTGTTTCTGTTACACTGGTACATATTAAGCTGGAGGGATTGTTTGTGCTGCAATGGCTTGAGGTATTATTCACTCTTAAACGACAGATGTGATGGCTGATTACAGCAGAACTGCTACTACAGCTACTGATGACACCCCATGTGTTGTGGAGACTGATATGTGTAGTCATATTATTTCAAGAATTGAATGCATGCCACCATGGCACCTTTGAATCTGAAACACCTTTGCATGTGTGTTATTTTTCATGACACCAACACATCTGAAAACTCATGACCCAGCTTGGCTTGCTCAGATGTTGACCACACCGCATTTTATGTTTCAGATAATCTAGGAGCAATGCAACCCAAATCCAATGAGACTTTCGATACAGTGTGTACATTTTCATAAAGTGTGCCATAAAGATGTAAACAGGTTGTTGTGATGAATGAGTACTCTGCTTCTATTGATTACAGCTCTATATTTTCATGGTCATATTTGTTTATGACCTTTAATTAAACACACTCTCCTCTCTGGATGATGAAAGGCCTTTCTGAGCAACCAGTCCTTCCTGCTTTATCATGTTCCATTACTTTAATAGCTGGTAGAATGTCACATTTTCCCTTAAGGCTAAATTCACCAAATAGCCTTAATGAATACAGGCTGCCAGTGGTATCTAAATAGTCCACAGTTTCTGTTTGTTGATTTTGGTATTCTTATGTAACTTTTTTGTAGCCAGTATTTCAGAGCTGAGGCAGAAATGCAAAATCAAAGAGTACTGCATAAAAAATATGTCGCCCTGCACTACCAAGAGGCCTTAATGTGCTACTCCATCAAACTGGCAAATGAAAACATTAAACTTAGCCTGCAGGTTGTGCTTGAAAGATTTTGACCTTAATTGTATATCATATTTATGTTCTAGCAAATTCTTTCTGTGCTTCATATGAACTGGCTTACAGCCAACTAAATCATTGTCCTCAGCACCTACCCTGTCCTTGTTTGGTTGTCTTATCGTCCTTACTTGGCACGCCAGAGATATTCTATATGTCTCCTCTTTCTTTGGTAAACTCAGTAAAAAGGACTTTAGTTGTCCTCAGATCACTCATTATTGCCATCTACAGAGCCCTTCTTTATTTATTGTTTTTATTTATTCTTTACATTTATTAGCACTGGTGAAGATATGTAAAAATAAGGTATAGAAAATCAGCCTTGGGCATTTTATCTTAGTTTCACAATGAAAATAATGAGGAAAAGTCCAACCTTGAAGGGAAAGAAAAAATCCTCATAAAGAAATAAATATTTTCAACAAAGACATGCATGCCACATTATTGTTTTATGCCTGTTTTTACTCATCTTTACCAGGGGTGCTGTATGTAGATGTGAGGTGATCTGAAGGAGCATCTCTGACTCTGGCAAGATTCCAAAGTATTTAAAACTACTGATCCTTGATCCAGTTATCATTTTGAAGTGAAACATCTTTGGACTCCTAAACCTTGGCCTTGTCTGACCTTTAAGAATTTTTTGTGCTACCCTCAATTGGTTTACAATGGAACATTTCCCCCCTGGGGAAAAAGAAAAACATTTGAAGTTGCTCGGTAACATGCTAATCTTTTTAATAAGTGCCATTAATCAGCAGTTTTATTGATGTTTGTCAGAGTTGGAGCATTGAATAAACTATTTGGCTGTTAGCCAAATCACAAGTAAATCTAATTAATTGTGCAATCTGCTGTAGAATGTTGTTGGTAACACCTAGTCTGTGCTCATCATGAACACATAATGGAGTGCTGTATGCAGTTAGGCTTTGATAAAAAAAAGTGTAGTGTTTAAATCCATCTAGTGCAGACTTTGTAGACAGGGACGGAGCAGATGTTTGGGGGAGTTGTATTTCCAGGAGAGGGCGGAGCGGATGGAGAAAGGGAGATTTACAGTTGTTTTGATGGGTTTTGCATTCTGCTGCTTCGTGCTTATATTTATGGATGTGAAATGTGTTTGCCAGGCATATCTGAGGTTCATTTTCGGTCAGAGTGCACAGTTGCACAGTACTCACTCTAGAGGTCACAGTCAGGTCATAAGTTTGTTATGGATATCAGCTGATGATACAATAATGACAACTGATATTTGTCAAAAAGATAGGACTCCTCTTGGAGACCAGAAGGTTTTTTCATCTTCCACACCACAGAACAAATGTGTCAGTGGATCATGGTCACAACTCACAGGGGCTAGGAGTCTTGAGGTGAGCGCGCTTCATAACCTTGTCAACTGAGGCTGCAATTAGATCTGTGCTAAATCTTGTGGTCAGCTCTCTCAATGAGCTGTGCAGATTGCCTCAGGAGTTTTAAGGACATTGGGTTATTCTGATGCACAGCGTAGAGCACAGTGTATATGTGTGGGATCAAATTCAGCCAGACACATTGACTGATACATGCACCTATGTGTGGCTTACACATGCAGGTTTACCCCAAATCCACTCTGGTGCTTATCATGCACAGACAATCAGTCTGCATTTGGACTTTGAAGGATACATGGTTTTACAAAGGAAGTCATGCAAGTGGGTGACCTCATGGCTAGTCTTTGAAGTCTGATACTACAGTATGTGTCATGCAACACAGATGTAGTTGTGTCTGTGTTGTGTGGATTTGCAAAGTTATTGGTATTGAGCAGGGCCAATTGACTGATGTATTTTCCACATTTTGAAAACTTTGAAGAATAATTCTACAATAGATAGAAGTTGGAAAACTGTATTTCTCAAATGGATTGGCACATTGAGCCATACAATTGTGTGCATCAGACCATAATTCTCAACTGTGAAATGTTCAGCCTATGGGAAAAACTGCTTTGATGTCTTATTTATGCTTTTAAAGCCTTTTAAAGTTTGTTATTGTTTTTCAGTCCTTTCCCAACACTGCTTGTATTATTTCAATGTGGCCCACCCAATATGGCCCACCTCTGCTTTCCACTGAATGACAATTATTTGTTGTGGCATCACAACACATATTTTTTGCACTACAATGATAGCCGGCTATAACAGCCGGCTATAAAACCAGTCATGCTTCCAGATTTCAACCTCATCTCACTATCTAATGGTCATCCCTGGGAGTCTGTCCCTGTTGGAGTAGAAGGGATGAATACATTGGCATAAAGCCGGCTCCTAAATGGCGTGGCTGGCTTGTCGACTCATGGGTTGTTTGCATTTTTTGTCCCTTATTTCCCATCACGCTGATGCTGTGTAAAAAACAAAGAGGCGACGGTGCCAGAGGCTATAGCGCATCCACTCATGACTGCCAGTTGGAGAGTTCCGATCAGATCAAACCCAATAAAATAGCATCTGCTGAAAATGTCCCTCTTCCCAACCGCAGCCCCTGTTAGGGGTTCCCCCACCAAACTGCAGCTAATTGCCAATTATGTTTCTCTCCACACAGTTTACAGTTTCTGTAGCCCTCCCTCATTACATGGCTCTCTCTCTCTCAGAGCTGCATGTCCACAAATGATTCTGTCTGGTGGAGAGAAAACATGCTAACCCATTTCACGTCTGCAGTGGAGAGCCTTTGACTGAATGTGTTCTCTCACTGAATGCTGTCATGCAAGTTGAATGTTGTCGTTTTGGGGCGTTCTTGGTTGTTTGGCAAGCATTTGGCACTGTCCTGATTTGATGTGGAGAATTAGGCACACTTGTCATAATTCATTATTTACCAATGTGGAGCACTGTGTTTTTTTGGTCCTAACAGTCTCTTGACCTTGTTAAGAATAGAAGGTGGGCTGGAAGTTATGGCAGACTGTTTATCAATGCCTGTCAGCTTTCATTGTTGGCAAGATGCAGCAGATAGGTTGGCTGAACAGCTGAACTGTTCCATAAAGGGGATGTGGTGGCCAGCATGAGAAAGCAGTATCATGCTGTATGTTTGATTGTGAACTCACCATTTTGAATACTTTACATGTAATAACATGGTAGTCAGATAGACATGCCTTTGGCTAGAAGGGCCAGGTAAGGTTATAGACCGACACCTGAGATTAAATAAACCTCAATACCAAACAATATTTACAAGGAATACCTGTCATTTTGCATAACATTAACCTATTAGATTTATGTCATTAAAGGTATACTATGCAGTTTCAGGTATTTTTGGCGACTGTAAAGTTTCCCTTAGAGTCGCTATACTTATATTTTACTCTGCCATTGTACAGTGCCAATATAGCCGACTTCTCGTGGTTTGTTCCCCCCAGTGGCGCAAAAAGTGGGTATGCGCTATATGCGGCGCATAGGGGCGCAGCACCACGGGGGCGCCAAAGCGATGGTAAATAAAATAAAATAATATATTTGGTATTTTCTATATGTAGCTACTGTTGTACGTTTCTAAATCATTTCTGCATTTCCTCAATGTTAAATAACATTTTAGAGGACTAACAGGCTAGAGTAGGCGCCCTATCTCATAAGATTCCATCATAGAATTTTGACATAGAAGAGGGAGTGGCCGCGCCGTGAGCGCTGAGCAAGCAGGTAGGCCTACGAGTAGTGAGTTTTCGTCTAGAAAAAGATGGATACAGCAAAAAAGCTGTCGGGGGCTAAAAATAGAAAAAGAAAGGGAAAATGAGATGGCATGTCAAGGTGACAGTAGTTAAATAAGTGGATGGGGAAAAGCAACAGGTAGGATTTAAAGTGTGACGTCTGTGCTTGGAGGCTTGCAAATATTCATGTTAACAGACTAACTAGCGTTTGCTATGCCGATTGAAACATAGCCATTCAGATAGCTAGGTGGCTACCATGCTCATACTGCACTTTTAATGGCAAACTGCAAACAGAAATGTCACACAAGCAACAACTCATTAGGCCTACATGTTTCCATTTCCTAATAATGAAGACTCCTTGTAATAACTTAATATTGTGCTGTCAATGTGGCGCAAACAAGGCTAGAGTTGGATCAGCCTTATCCTTTGTGAGCAACAGCTGGCAAAAGGACGTTATGAGAACCGTTTAGACTCTCTTAAAGTGACAATGCGACATTTAACAATACTTCAAGTTCAAATCGGCAAAATTTCTTAAAAAATAATAATGTGTAATACATTATTGGCCTTTTGTTTTACTTTAGTAGTTTTTTTTTGGGGGCCAATTTGTTGTTGCATACCCTTCAAAAAATGGGTAGCTGCGCCAAAGAGCCATTTGGTTATAAAGTCATGATGCAATAAGGGATAATGAACAACATGGCGTTCAGCCCCGACACGCAGCGGTGCTCGGGGAGCAGTGAGGGGTTAGGTGCCTTGCTCAAGGGCACTACAGCCGTGGATGTGGGCATGGGAGAGCAGTAATCAACCACTTTCCCCACCCACATTTTTCCTACTGGTTTGGGATCGAATCGGCACCCCTCCGGTTACAAGTCCGAAGCCCCAACCAGTAGACCACGGCTGCCCTAATGATGGTTGAACTTTTAAATGGATGGTTGCTATGGCCAAAGGCCAGTCGTTAGTTCCATCTCTCCCGTTATCAAGCGGGCATATCCCAAGATTCTGATGAGCCTGAAAGTTAATTTAAACTTCACAAGTTCGCCAAATAGGGCCAAGATATTGGACCTAGGCCTACTTCATAGGTGTGCAAATAACATACGGTTATTACACGTTCTAAAGAACGCATGACAATGGGAAATTCAACCAAGCAGTGGAATAATGGACAGATAATTATCTTTCCGGGTCCAACAGCTTCCAGACCCGCTCGAGTAGCCTATTAGAAAATTGGCATCTTACTACTCACTTGTTGCCTCAACCTAATAAAATCCTATTTTTCGCCGAAGCCTGGACTTTACCCTTGATTATATCATGTGGATGCACAGCTACAGTAATTAGGCTAGCCTACTCTGTTAAAGTTCAACGATTTGACTAAAAATCACTAAAACGGAGGTGATGGTGACAAAGTTTACAAGTTGCGAAAACCGTCAAAAACCCATATCCTGCCAGTGTAATTGCTGCTAAAGTGAGGCCATCCTTAAAAATATTTTCGTTTGCCGTAACCCGACCGACCCTGTCAATTTAGAACCGACCCAAATATTTATTTTTTTTTTTTAGTCCCAACCGATTTGCCGGGTTGTAAACTTTGTTAATACCGACCGATTGTTTTTTTTACTCTAAACAACCAATACAAATGCAATAAAATAATATTTCTTTAGTAGGCCCAAGTATTGTGAATATAAATTGCCTACATGCAAACGTGTGGCTCACTTAAAAACCTGTGGCGCCATCTCTACACCATTGGTTTTAACGATGTCACACTATGGCCTACGCTTCGTTTCATTCACACAAACTGAGAACGCTTTTACTTGGCACGGTTCTGGAAGAACTGTGGCCAGATCTTTTCTCATCCCTTCTCCCCTAGTCTAACGGGTGACCGTGGTCGGAGTATTGAAATTGGTTGTGGTCTATTCAGCATTTTCAAAATATGGGTCCGCAACATGGAGACTGCTGGTCCGCTGGAGTCGTGGAGGAAATTAGGCCCGGTGCTTCATCTGATAATTTGCTGCGCAGTTGATCAAGAAACCGCTGGATCGACGAAAAAGAAAACAAACGTTTCTGCTATCGATGTCATTAAACATGGAGCCCTACAATTAAGTGGTGGTATGAGCATTCATTCAATGCGCCGCCTGCGCGAGAGAAACTGAAACTAATCGATAACGTTGGTATCAAAGCTCCGCTTCAACCTGTTGGAAGGCTATTTATTTATTTAACGAAACTTAATAGAACGACGTTGTTTTTTGGAACTTCCTTAGAAACAGAGCAGAGACTGTATAATACACTGTATAGCATTGAGTATTGTATAGTCAAATTTCAATATAACGTGGCCAAGAGCTATTGTAGCCTTCTTTCTGGGTACATGTAGATGAGCCTTATGACCCAAAAGTCTGCCATGACCGGGCCTCAGGTCAAAGAAGTTTGAGAAAGGCTGGTCCATATAACCTGCATCAGAATGAGATTTGCAATCGTGCCTGAAGGCACAGGTTGAAGACCCAGTCAGTTACGCCAACGATATGCACATTTGTGTAAATTCATTCCTACGTAATCACCATGACCAAAATTGTACTTTTTTTTTTTTACTTTGAATCTTGAAAAAAAAAAATATTGACCTACCTACAGACCCATTTTTATTTTTTTTTGGCCGTTACTGCAAACAAAAATATTTTTAAGGATGGCCTGAACATTGAGCGTTTCTACACAGAGGCTAGTCAGCCAGGTAGTGTAGTCCTGTGTGACAAATTCACTCTCCACCTCCTGTCATCTACACTGTGTGTGTGGAGACCTAACTCCCCATTTCCTGTCCTGTAGCCACTAATGGTCGAAAGCACATGCTCAGCTCCTAAGTGAAAACAGCTGAGGCTTTGTCAGAGTGATGCTCTTGCGATTTTTCAGGAAAGGCAAGCTTTTTTTTTTTTGCTTTAGGTGGGTGGTTAGCAAAGAACAAAATCAAAGCCTCTTGGCATCCTTACTGTGCTGTGTGTGTGCGTTTGAAATTTACAACACGGAGACTCTATTTTGAGAATGGAAATGTCCGATGAAAATGTACTCAAATAGATCACTGATACCTTGGCATAATCAGTGGACTGAAAGGGTTGGCTGTTGCAAAAAATAATTCGGTTAAAGTGTGGTGTCACATAGGATTCACATTCCTTTAATGATTATCAACACTACCCAATGTTGGTGTTGAATGTTGAATAGGTTCTTACTGAAGCCTTCATAAGGAGGAAGCAGTAGGACAGATAATTTCCCATTAGCTGACATGATTGTGCAGAAGAGAAGCCCCTTACACTAGATCTCTCATTACCATCTGATCTTGTATAGAAAACCAATTAGGCATAGGCTACATTGCCCAGTTGAATAGTTTTGCGTTAAGTTAAAGCAGGTCATTAAAGCAGTTGTTAGTTCTAATGTAAGGCCATGAGTTTTTTTATCTTTTATTTTACTTGTCCAGGTTGGAAATAGCATTTTACGAGATACATGTTCAAATTGATTGGTAACATATTTCCATTATATATGGTTCATTAAATGCCATAGTCAGTGTGATAGATAGCATTAATCAAAAACATCCACGTTTTCCCTACTTAAATACATTTGCACGAGTAGTTGATAAAAATGTGTAAGGTCACACAACATGAAACATGGCGATTTTCCAAGTGAATAAACAGGAGAACTACAATGTGTGGCGCAATAGCACTTGGGAGTACTTCGACCTAGCGCAGTAATATTAATTAACACCTAATTGTAGATCCCAGCCATGCTTTCATACACATTTTTCACACTGATTTCCCTCGTGTAGCAATATTTGTCCTTGTAATTATGTATGGTTTGGAGAAATGGGAACTGCGTCGTATAGATGAGAGGAGCAAAGTGCATTGCGCAACACAGGCGCCCAAGCAAGCGCTCCTGCAGGTGTAAGCCACGGCTGTACCTTACCATCATGCAACAGAAACAGTTTCCAAGTTGACCTAACTTATCAACTCTGCACAGTATCCCATTAACTGCATGACAATAGGCTATTTACAATATTTTATGTAAAGTAGAGTTTGTAAACACGTTATCATCAACTTAATGCACGCACAACCTTTGTTTGAGCAGGAGAGAGAATAACATTGAATGGATGCAGCAACAACAGAAATTGTAGCCAAGGCTACTTGCTGCTTTCTTTTACTGTCTGTGGTTGCTGGTTAACAGCACATAATAAGCTTATTTAAGCGAATTCACAAACTCAAGACTTCAAGGCCATCATGGATATAAAACGTTTTTTGAAAACAACGAAAGGATGGAGGGAACATAGCAAAGCTTAGAGTTATTTCAGATGGGCTACAACAAGGTAGGCAAAATTGTGGTGCTAGTCAAAACCTTAGCGCAGCTGGAATAATGCTTATAGGCTGATGTTAAAGCGCACACGATGTTTAAAGCCATACACAACAGTAAATTGGAACAAAACTAAAGGTAACTTTAGCCTTTATAGAGCTGTATAAAGTTGTCCAAATTAATAGGTCGTAATTAGGCGTTGTTGTTGTAAATAAATTGCATGTAGATGTACTATATAGGCTACTAAACGTTTAGTTGACCAATGCACAAACAAACCCGGGAAACGGACAAATATTATCAAGGCTTTGAATGTTTCCATCTGTGCACAGGGTGTCTGTAGATCGGTGTGCATAGCATTAATTCCTGCAGGCCTGTGGCCATGCATGCGCCCTTAAAATAGCATCTGAATTCACGCCACTGACTTTAGACCAGGAGGTTGCTGGTCTGTGGCGGAATTGTTTTCTGAAACTGCAAAATATCAACCGGGACCGTTTGCGCCGGAACACGCCCCCTCTTTTCGCTGAAACGCCCCCGTGGGCGCACATGTACCTGTGGAGGGAAAATTCCAATATGGCTGACTGCAAAATAGGAAAGACAAAAGCGCGAGTATACAAAGTCAATTGCGCTAGAGTGCAAAATAGAGCCCGTAATGTGAACAGAGACCAGCTGGGTCAGGGCTAGGGGGAGTAATCACACTCAGTACGGTCGTGTTAAACAGACCCAATGTGAGTGCACCCTCAGACAGGTGGGCAGTTGTCTGTATGGATTGTCTCACCAACCTTATTAGAAAGATAAACAAACCCATTTTTATTTTTAGCTCAATTGCACAAATCCATTGTGCCAACATCATTGTGCCCTTTTTGGTGAACTAATGTATCAGCAGTGTGGATCCTTGGCCAAGAATGACTAAACTAGATATGTACTAGTGTGACAGGTTTTATCAACTGAACTCATTTATTGAATTCCAAATGAGTCATACATCTAAAGTAGCCTGAATTAATTAGGTGGGAATTATTTATTCTCTTCTTTACGTGCTGACACATCGTACCACAGCCCAATCTCACGCTACACAAATGCCAGCACTAGCCTTTTAATCTGTCAAGCCTTATTTTGTACTGTTATTGAGTGAATTGTGGCTCTCAAATTATTAGAATGATTTCACCTTTTGTTTGACAACAAAATATCCTCCATTGGCTTTAATTGGAGAGTTTGGCTTGTTGAGGAAACTGGAAATGTCAGGGCTTGACCTACTGAAATGCCGTGGGCTTTAATTTTCCCCATTCTTGTTGACTGCTGTTGTGTTTCTCTAGAAGATTGTAGACTCACATGTAAATAATAATTTAATTAAATGTATTATCGCTGATGAATTAATGAAGTGCTAGTGGCATCCCAAACAGCGAAGTGGTGGACTTCTCTGGTTTGTTTATGTTTGCACTGAATAGATATTTTAAAGGACTCCAGTGAGATTTAATGTGGGGAATACGGAGAGAATTGCGGCTTAAGTAAGGGGAGTCAAATGGAAAGTATTTTGCAATGTTGTTACTTGTTACTGAGCTTTGATTTTTAGATTAAAACATCGGAAACTGTCTCCAGACACGAGGTGTTTCTCCAAAAGTCATATTTAGCACATACCAGAGGAATAATCTCCAGATGTAGGCTCTCTTGCTGATTTTATTCTTTCTCCTTGATGGTCACTGCCACATTGCAGAGCCTTACCTTTACAAATGGAAAACATCTTGGCAAGTCTTTAAACACCTTTTTTTGTCCCCACCCCACAGCTGTGTACACAAGACTGAAACACGACATGATGGAAAGCAAAACAAGTTTACAAAAAAAGCTAAGAGTAGAATCTCATGAAATCAAACTCTCTCTCCAAAGCCAAAACTAATATGGCCCCACCCATTATAAAACTGGCCTTGCTGACTAGAAGTAGGGAGGTAGTACAGCTAGGGGAGGCTTCACTTTGTTTGTAAACAGAAGCTGTACTTTTCCCTTTTCTGATGTTTTCCCCCCCATTTCTTATTTGTATGGCCCCTGTCTTGTAAAGCCATCTGTATCAGTTCATTGTGAAGTGCTGAAAAAACCATAGGTGTCAGATTTCACTAAGGCATAACACAGTTTGCTGCCAGAATCCACTGCCTTAAATTCAAGTAGTTTTGCAGCTGCAATGGAAACTGCTTAGCTTCTGTGAAAACGTACCCCTCTGTATTTCCTTGTTACAATTCTTAGAAATGCTCTGGTCTGAGTGACTGATATTTTTACCTCACAACCATCATTGTTGTTGTTGCTCTCAAGTCTCAAGCTCACCACATGCTGCTGTTTTTAACTGACAGGGGTTTGAAGTGGTTTAAGCCTCATTTGAATTCCATCATGAGTTAAACATTTGTTTGCAAACCTTGTGAAAAGGGCATACATCTTTTATCATCATTATTCTTATAATTTGCAACACACAGTACACACACACACACACACACACACACACACACACATAAACTAACAGAAAAGCTGGCTGTGCAGTTTTAACACTTCAAACCTGTTCAGAGTAAACATCTTTGGCTTTTTGAAAATGTGAGAACTGTGTCACTGCACAAACATCCTCCCGAGTTTGCAAAGTCATCAGCCCTCTCCACCACAGCAATCCATGCCTCTCCATCTGGCCCACAGCTGAAAACCATTAGGCACTGTTGGAACTTCCTCCTCTACTATTCTTCTCTGGCTCCCATCGAGCGACGAGCAAAGCAAAGGTCCTCCGCTCCGGCTTGGGGTTAGTCTCCCCTCCGCACGTTTCTATGAAAACCACTCTCTGCTCTCCTCTCGCTGCTCTTCGTCCGGTTTTTCCCCTCATAGCTCGGTTTGGCATTGGGCATCAGCTTGTGACTCGGTGAAACTGCCCTTGCAGTTGGTAAGAGTGTTTTATGTCTCTGGGTCTGTGAGAGTAGCAGAGAGAGAGAGATAGAGAGAGAATGAGAGAGATGGGGAGAGAGAGAGACATCAGTTAGAATATGATGACTGAGCCTAGCTTTAAGGCACAGCTGATCCTGGCTTGGAATGCTGTGCTGTAAATTAATAGATTCGTCGTTGTGAGGTTGAATGTGAACACTTAGCAAGCAACATTCCAGGGTGATGGTGAGTCTGACCATAGGAACAAAGCACTGTCATTGTTGTCTTTTTCTGTGGCTTTTTGTTAGGATTGTGGAACGTGTTTTTGGACGGTGTTTCATGCTGCCAACATTGTTAAACATATGGCACTGATCAGTGGATCTCTAAAGGGCTTTTTAAAATCTTCAGCTTTGCCTTCCCATTTTTATGTTGTTAAAATGTTATCTATTTAAATCTGGGGATATTTTCTTGTTGTGCCTTAGTTTTCTAACTTCCACTCAGAGACACTATTTTCCTCCAAGAGGGAAAACTTCACGGGGTCAAAGTAGGTCAGCTTTTTTTCAAGCAGTTTTGCTTTTCACAGGAATTTCACATATAGTGCAAGGAATTTAAATTATAAGGTGCCTGGGAATTTTACCCTGAGTCTTGACTGCATGAATCTCATTAGGTGTTTGCCTGTAGCATTTGCTTTAGCCCTTTTCTTTCATAGTGTTATGTTAGCAGGTTAGTTTTCTATACATAATAATGAGACACAAATTATGGCTTTGAATCTGATGGTACTTGATAACTGTACTGTAGTTAGGAGTGTATTAGGAGGTCTGTTCTGGGCATAAAAAAGTGTTGTTTTCCAAGTCTTCTCAGTGTGTGTGTGTCGGACCTTGTAGTGTTTACACTCTGTTGTAAGTACCAGGAATGGTGCATCTGATCATGTGAGAAGCACACTAGTAAACAGCATTCCCATGTTCCCAGCAGTGCAATCCATTGCCTTCTACTCTCGCAATGGAAGATGCCTGACTCACACATGAATCTGTGATTATAGCTTGTTGTGTTAGCCGTTCTCTCATGACAGAAGTATATTATGGGGCATGTTGTGCTGAGTGCTGAGCTCTGTGTAAAAAGCTGGGTTATGGCTCTTCCCGGTGAGGTTGACTCAGCTGAGAATAACCTGTAAAGACAAGGCAAACACAGCTGCTGTCAATCAGAGCGTGTCGCACCATCACCAGGAGTGGAGGTCTTTTTTTTTTTTTTAGGTTTAAATGTATACTGTTTTTTCTTGGTCTGCATTGCTTCAGTTTAACTATTCGGCCATTAAGCTGTATTTTGAATTAGAGTAACATTATGCAAAAAGCCATTTTTGTAATAGACATCATGTTTTTTTGATCACAAAAACAATTGATATGCCAAATTGGTAATGTGTTACAGCTTGTATACCTCAAACCAAGCTGCCACTGACACATGGCATAGAATGTTCCATTATTTCAACATCGCAAAAAATATTTAAATTTGTCTGGTGGAGGAGCTAAAGCAAATAAACAGCAACTTGGTGATAAAGGGAACATGACATCGGTGTACTTAGTTAGTAACTTCTCCTTAACAAATATCAATATCTCTGTCACTCCATTCAACAACATGAATGACAAACCTTTCAATATCGTATGCGTCTTGTATATCTCTTTTGGATTGTGTTCACCTTGTTCTGCGAGCAAAAGGGGGGGGGGTCCATCCATCCGGTTGTTAAGTCAGACGTCACGGGTCCAACAGCTTTTTTTGTCAAAAAAAC
Source organism: Alosa alosa (assembly GCF_017589495.1). Classification (NCBI taxonomy): domain Eukaryota; kingdom Metazoa; phylum Chordata; class Actinopteri; order Clupeiformes; family Clupeidae; genus Alosa; species Alosa alosa. The sequence goes on along the minus strand of NC_063191.1, from coordinate 33,866,468 downwards.
GTTTACTAGCGCAACCAGCCGGTTTTCGCAACTTCTAAACCTTGTCAATATCACCTCTGTTTTAGTAAGAGTAACACAAAGTCGCTTAACTTTAACAGAGTAATTAATGTAGCTGTGCAGCCAGATGATACAATCAGCTTATGTCCAATTATTTTTTATTATTTTGGTAGGTTGAGGCAACAAGTGAGTAGTAGGATGACAATTTTCTTAAAGGCTACTCTGAATAGCGGGAAGAGAAAGATTTATCATCCCATTATTGCATCAGTCATGACTGAAAATATAGCCTAGCTTGTGAAAGAGCCACTGCCTCCCAGTTCAGTTGATATCAATAAATAATCCAAGGGCCTAAACAGAGTTTGTATAAAACTAGTGAGCCAGCTCCCTAATATACAAAATCGTACACCAATAAGAGTACAGTTGGCACTGATAAAAGCTAGCATGCTAGCTGGTGTGTTTTGGCGATGTGATTGATGATGTGTATGATTGTGCATAGCCTGGAACATTAGTGTGAATGACAAGTATGAATATCTGTGCTTCATGTGAGCATGTACTATGAAACTGAATTTATAGATCATGCCAAATGTAGTTTACTTTGGAAAGTGGCAGATTGTTGCTCACCTTTGCCTTAAAGGAAAAGCCAGGCATTTGTCACATAGGCTAGATATCTGTTTCTCGAGGTCACCGAGTACTGTCGGTACGAAAAATGACAGTGCTACACTCAGGTGGCATGATTTACTGTAAATGACCCCAGAGTGTAGCACTACTGCATGGCTGCTCTAGCTGTTAGCTGTTAGCAGCAGCAACTCGAGCTAGGTAGCACTTTTTTTTTTTCCCGTTTTTTTTCACTTCGTACTAACAGTGCTCAGTGACCTTGAGAAAATCTATGTGAAAATTGACTGGAATTATTTTTTAAGCAACCTTCAAGAACCACTTTACATGTTCAGGATGGTTCTTGTTGGGATAATTTGTTGGGAGTTCTGGTGTGAGGTGGGCATGAGAGGTCTGACACCTGTGTACTTAATATAGCCTTGCAGAATACCCATGGAGCACTAGATTATGGTAAAGTGTGTCAGAAATACATGATATAAAGGCCCTACCCATGTGGTAGAACAGTATTGCACACAAGAGCTGTCACCAACAGTGTTACCAAAATATTTTCTTCTTCTATGTAATTAAATTATACTAACCAAAGTATCTTCATTTTCACAGAAACAAAAACACAGATAAAAATAACTTCATTTCTCCTAAGAAGGCATATTGTGAAACACTGTACTGAGGTTTAGATTGATGTCAGCTGCTAACCGTTGTCCAGAAAGTGTGGAACAAATAAGTCAGATGAAGTATGGTGTTTGAACACAGCACTGATGTGAGGTCAGCTCCTCGTTGGGGCCAAAACATGTTAGAGACAAAAGGGAAAGAAGAAAGCACAGTGAGGTGTTTGGTGTCCTTAGAAACTAGACAGCCTGTGGCCTGCTGAATTTGAAATGGTAGGAGGGTGAGGTATGATTTAAATACTGTATACTGTATGTGAACGGTATGCTTATGTAGATGGTAGATGAAACATCCCATCAAAGCAATATTGAAATGTACTGACAAAAACATGCTGTGCTGTTTGTAGCCAAACATCAACAAATGACTACACTAAGAAGCCTCCCTACCAGGCATCTTTTGATCATTAGTTTTATATTTGATAAATACATTTCACTGAAAACTAACTTAATGGTGTCAATTACTTTGAGCAACTTCCAAGAATTGTGAATTAAGGTATAACTTGCTAAATGTGAGTTATATTTAGAGCCATGCCAAAGTAACCCCATCAAGCTCACAAGATGTGTTTTGGCACTCACAGCATCAGATAAACTGATGGTAATCTTCCTGGATGTGATACTACTGAAGGCAAACCTTATCTAATTCACAGACACTCTGTGTCCTTGAAGTAACTCATGATCAATGAGGTTTGTCATTTTGTCAGTCTATGAAGTAGCCTTGGCATTTGTATCTTCCGTCTTCCCCTGGACAGCAGCAAAGTTTTGAAGATGTTTTAATTGATGGTGTTGAGACTGTCTGCATTGTGGCATTTGGAACTGTGTGATTGTAGCTACCGTAGCCTTGTCTTTGCCTCCCTGCCGAGTGCTCGCACAAAAACATGATTCTCTCCCATGAATCACTGCTCTGCTGTGACACAGGTGTAGATGCCTTCTGCCTGTTTGCATTTGCCAGTGCATTGCTCTTTGTGACAGTCCAATTGGCTGTAAATAGGAAACACATGCACGAGTGCTTGTTTGCAATGTTTTCTACTACGTGGAACTATGGGTTATTTGGCAGACCCTGGAAATATCTTTGAAGTCTCCACAGAGTTGTTTGTTCTGTTTGACCTTATGTCTCTGAGTGGAATGATCAGAAAGAATATTTCTATAGAAACAGATATATTATTTTGTATTTCCTCAATACAAAAGTACAGCAAAACACAGCAGTACTGGCAGGAGAACACTACCTAGAATGCCAAACACTACTTAACAATGTTTGATATGATTCCATGCACTAGGGCTGGGCGATATATCGGTATTAACGACTCACTTAATCGATATATTTTGAAAAAACAATATGTAGTTGAGACAATATCGCAATACCGGTATTATGTCAAATAATGGGCCATTTTATCAAAGCCACTTGCTCTTCTGTGTTCAGACCATTCAGATAGCCGCAGCTCTGCTCAACTGCGCCCCTGCGTGTGCACGTTCTCCCTCGCAGCACGACAAACTTTCAAACATGACGGACACTGAGTCAGATTTTGTTTACCTTGATCAGAGGTTGGTGCTGATGCCTATTCCGCCGGGCACATCAACGGCTAGACCGAGAATTCTCGTTAGAAATCAAAATTCCACTGGAGCTCCAAGCGGTTTTGTACACGCAGATTTAAGTTACAACACTGTTTACAGCTCTTCGACTCCACGGTAAAATGTAATTTTGGTACATAGCCTAGCTAATTTAAATACACTAATGAATGCTTGTGTTTAGCGATATACAGTAGCAGATCTAAAGTCCTCAGGGAGACAACCTACACGCTGATTTTATTAAGAGGATTTGCACGCGGGGACTCGCGAGCGGTTAGGGGCATCATTTTTTATGATTCCTGAAAGTTGAAACCCCATTCAATCGTGCATAGGGATTTTTCTTACGTACCGGAACATGCAAACATGAACGCATACAAAACGACGGTAGCGTCTATCACACTCTTGATGAGTTACTCAGTTACATTGTTTAAAACTATTTTTGTTGTTGATAGCAACATGTCTAGGCCATCATAGGCTACATTTGCTTGTCATCTAGGCCCTATCAAACCCTTACAGGTAAAAAAACTGCATTGTGTGACAAAACTGCAGGTTTTTTAATATTTTTGTGCCCAAAATATTGCATTGTGCAGTACAATGTAGGCCTGCGTTGTCAGTCAGTGTCAACTTTTGGTCTTTTGTTATTTGCACAGCTTTATCAGAGTAACTGTAGCCTATGCCTATTGTAGGCCTATGTTATTGTTTACACTTTTTTGCACAGCTGTGTTAGAGCAGTCTGAAATCATTATAATTAAAGCTGGTTGAGTGAATATGAAACACTTAGCTCTTTCTGTTTAAAATATCGATATATATCGTATATCGCCAATCAGCTCCAAAATATATTGGGATCTCAGTTTTGGTCCATATCGCCCAGCCCTACTCCTTGTGCAGTTAAATATGTACAAACAGGTATGTGCTGTGTAGCCTACTTTTTTCTTATTTGCACAGCTCTATCTGTATGCCAATTGGTTTATTATATTGGCTTTTAACGGTAGCCTATGTTTTGTGTTACCTTTATTGTAAAGCTGTGGGCCTGTGTTGCCAATCAGGGTCGACCGAATATTGTTATTTGCACAGCCCTCAGAGCAACTGTATGCCTATTGGTATATGTTATTGTTTACACCTTTTTGCACAGCTCTGTTAGAGCAGTCTGAAATGAATATAATTAAAACCGGCTGTGTTGTCATAATTGTTGTGTTGAGTGAATATATGAAGCACTTCGCTCTTTCTGTTTGAAATATCAATATCGTATCGATATCGTATATCGCCAATCAGCCCCAAAATATCGGGATATCAGTTTTGGTCCATATCGCCCAGCCCTACCATGCACCTACTGAAGGACTGGTACAGTGGCTTAGATTAAAAGGAGAAATTCTCCAATGAAGTACTGCCCATTACAGTAAAATTCTGGTGTTATTCCTGCCATCTAATATTTATTTGTGGCCTTTGTTGTGCGTGCTATAACATGTTATAACTTACTTTCCCATTTCTCCAAATGTGAAGTTTTCTCATGGGGCTCTTGTGAAATACCATTACGTGTTTGTATAGTAGCATGCTATTCTGCACCACACCCTTTTGAACCGTATGTAAGAAATGTATTTCAATGAAGCATAAAATGGCCCTGATGTCATTAGACATTAAGAAATCATGCTCATTTCAAATACTTATATCACTGACAACAGTAGTCCGGCCAGGATATTGTCATTTAAAAAGTGAAGTTGCAGCCCTCAACTGATGTTGATGTTGTCATGTTGTGTTTTGGCCTGATGCGCCACCCTCCACCTATCTACTAATCAAAAAGTCAGTAGTGTTTCGGCATCCGGGTTGCCAGCTCTGCCAGTCAGGGGGGAGGGGGAGGGGATACACCGCTCTACAGTATTTTGAAAGTGATTCCAGTACCAGTTTTTGGCCACAATCTTACATACGGTTCCTTTAAATCATGGATGGTGCTCCACCACATGGTAGTAAAGCTAGTGTGTCACGAGAATTTTTGGCCGACCTCTCCTACAACATAACATTAGAGCAGCTTTCGAGTTATGTTAGTCTCTGGAAAATGTAGAGTCCCATTGTGTGCGTAGACTTCAAAGTGGCTTAGTTGAATATCGGAAGAATGTGAAGGAATGAGACAATATATTTTCTGGGTTGCCAAAATAGTCATGACCTCATTTTCTTTATAGATGTTATTTGAATTGATAATGATTCTTGTTACAAATCCAAAGGCAACAACAGTCAGTGATTCTGGGGTTCTCGTATAACGCTAATGTTGTCATGTAATTTGTTTTCATCCAAAGTGATTCACTTTACAGAGGATAATTACATGCAATACTCATCTGTGCTCAGTGGGAAATGCAAGCATAATTTTCTGGCAGCAGTCACAAAAGCAACAAAAGAATGATTAAAAAAAAGGTATGATGAGCATCAAAGCAGTATGGCTAACATTGTCGAGCTATCCTCTTAAGTTCCTCTGAAGAGCTGAAATTAGAGGCACATTCAGCTCTGATAAAAAAAAGACTCTAGAATGCTCCTATCTGCTCCTCTAATTCTGTAGCACTTTACACAATGTCTTCCTCCCAATCAATGAGAGACCTGGTAGACAGGAAGCACTTCAAGCCAGCATAGCCTTAGCGATTGCAGTTTTGATTAATCAAGTTTAACGAGTTCTATCTACCGGTAGGCTATGTATTAAATCAGTGCACAGGTATAACAAAGACAAAAGCGACATATTGTAGCCTCATGAAAACCCTGTCTTGACTTTTAATTAAACCTCACTTCCTGTTAAACGATCGCTTTAATTTAGAAGACATCTTTATTTTGTGGGTTACAAAAGCGTTTCACCTGAAATAATACAGTCTGTCTATTTGGGTTGTTTCAGGCAGTGCATGAATGGGTAGCTTTGTCGTCTTGGCCCCAGAGCATTATAGAAGGATTGTACTGAGGGATTGAATCAAATCATTTCTTAATTAAAGCTTCAATCAAATTGTGGCCAAATGCCCTTGAGGGTTTCCATTTTTTTTTAAAGCAAATTTAATCTGTCAAAACACTGTTTGTTTCTTCCCCAGTCCAGGGTTTGATGTTTACTTAGAGTGGTGGGGTCAGATGAGAGAAAAGTGAACTCACTCTCCAGCCCTCTACTGTCCCTGGGTTAGATGTACTGTATTTAAGAAATGGCCATTAGAAGCGAGGATCGATATCTATTTGGACAGTGATGAAGAGTGAAGTTGTTATTGCCAAAGGCAGTGTCGATGAGCTCAGATGTTTCTGTGGCCTTTGGTTCTCCACAGCTACCTCTGTCTCTTTGGCACCAGCTAAATTTTTTATTAAAGGAAAAAAAAGTAAAATGATTGATAGACCCATTTGTACTCACCAGTACCCAAGCAGCAGCCCATCTCCCAATGGCTTGAATTATGTCAGAAAATGAGCTTCTGAAATTGCATTTCCAAAAAAAAGAAGCTTTGTCATCATTTCTATAATTGACAGTGTGTCAAATACCCTGATTAGAACCCCAGTTATCCAAATTAAATTAAATTGTAAAATATTATATATGAACCATTCAGGACCTTATAGATTATAGTATTATATAATATAGGTTTTAACTGTTTGTAGGTGATATGAGCTAGGTTTTACACACCTCAGTGTCATGATAACATTACTTTCCAGCTCTGTTGGTACTTTGGGTATCATCAACATTCCGTCCCCTTGGAATTATAAGGTTATATCTGCGCTCTGAGTAGTTCAGCTTCAAGATTTTAGAATTCCATAGAGTTACACTGATAAATTGAACAATCCACTTCAGATATAGCCTACAAAATTGCATACATGCCGATCTTTCTGTATGCTGTGTATATAGTTGAGCATCTTTTGATGAATGCGATAAAAATGCATCAGTCATTCTCTGTGAACAAACCTAGTTTTTAAAACTATGTTAAACGCTGTAGAGGTACTGTAGTAGTTGGCAAGTGACTTAGCATGCACAGTTCCCTTTTGGAAGGCTGAGCAATTTTGACAAAAACTTCAGAAAAAGCAACAACACCATCCTCACATATTCAGATGCATTCTGCTTGCATTCCATTTTGCACAGACACACTTTCCAAGCCACATACTCTGCATAGAAAGGCTCATAGAAAGGCTCATAGAAAGGCTCATAGAAAGTCAGTTCTCTTTTGTATGGTTGGCACATCTTAAAAATGCAGATTTTCTTTCCAGAAGGATAGGAAGGAATCTCATGTGGTCTGTAAAATTCCAGAAGTGTCCATTGCAAAAAGGTATGCACCAGCCTGTGCCTGTCCGAATGGAGGAACATAAGCCTTGTGTAATTCTCAATGGTCCCTAGTTGGTAAGGATTCATAGGCTACCTGTGGTGCCTGTGGTGGTTGAGTGTGTTTTAACTCTGGACAAACTCTCTCTCATGTTAATTTGTTTTGAAAAATAGAAAATGACTCATTTTTTTCGGTGTCTCACTGTTTTCATTGGTGATGGTGGTGAATGTAATAAATTAGGGATTAAAAAAAAAAAATCACTGTTTTTATTAAATTGGGGATTTTTAAGAGAGTAGTCCTAGCTTGTACAGCAAATGATGTTGGTACTTGTGGTCGTGTTTTTTGCGTGCAAATAATTCTCACATTCCAAATGTAATCCACAACTAAAACCACTTTCAAATCAGACAGCATCCACTCTGAACAGACAGACACAGACATTGACATTGTGATGCACACCGACTCAGCATGCAGTGTTCAAAGCACTTCAATTCAGCTCTACCTCCAGTTTAATTTAATAAATTATAGAAAGCTTCCCACAGGTATGAAGGTATTTGAAGTTCATTATCTTTTATAAAACAAACATCTCCCCAAATAGCTGACCAGCTTTATTTGTTCATCCAGCATATTTAGTAAGATTTATCAGGAAAAGAAAGTGCATCTAAAAGCTAACTCATCTATTTCCAGCTAAAATGTAAGGTTCATGAAATGCATGTATTGTTGTCTCATCACAAGGTGAACTACAGTAGATATAGTACCTTGGCTTCATCATGTTGTGCCACTTGCTTGAACTGCAGTATACAGGATACCTTGAGGTCTCTACAACAGCACAGAGCAATATAGTGGGTCAGCCATGACATGCCATGTATATGATAGATGTGTCAGTTGTTGTCATGGTCCCCCATTTTGACACGATTTGAATGACGTGACGGTAGCAGCATGATGGAGATGCTCTGTGGCAAGCTGTGTCCAGGTGAAAATCCTAGAATGCCCTTAGCTCATGACCATCTGACCCTATCATGGGGAAACGTTTCTGTGGTTTTTAAGAATGCACATAGTGTCATAGTCATAGAATGCACACAGTTGAAACTATTTTCTACCTCTGTATTCTTCGTAAATCTCATTTGATAGATGGTTTATGATTTCTTTGGACTGAACTCGTCAGTCAACCCATCAGAGTACTTCAATGTCACTAGTGATTAGCTCACTGTCCCAGAAGATGACTTCTTTGAAGAGCACTTCTCTCCCTCAGCCCTGAGAAAGTTTGGAAATGCTAACATGTTCTGACATATTTTTTGTCTCTCTCTCTCTTTCTTTCTTTCTTTCTTTCTTTCTTTCTTTCTCTCTCTTTCTCTCTCTCTCTGTATCCAGGTGGAAGTGGTAACGTTCTGGGAGGGAAAGCGCAAACAGGTCTTGCTCCAGCATGAACCGAGCATTTAACAGGAAAAGAGGTGAGTAGCAGCGGCATGGCCATCTCTGTCTGTGACCTTGTCTCAGTTGCCACTCTTTCCTTCTCTCGCTCTCTCTCTCTCTCTCTCTCTCTCTCTCTCTCTCTCTCTCTCTCTCTCTCTCTTTCTCTCTCTCTCGCTCTCCTATAATGTGATTCCAGTCTTGGTGGAGGTGCCAGATTCCGCCTTCTAACAAGCATTTCAGACGCGGCTTCTGCCCCCTCGCAGCGCTGACTGTCTCTCTCTCTCTCAGCCGCACGTCGATGGCCTCCAGCGGGACAGTAGGCTCCTGGGGTTCATTTGCTCTTCTTCTTACCTGACATATTTACCACCGGCTGTCTCTCCAACTCACTCCCAAGTGAATTAATGGATTCTCGATGTGATAACCCCTCCCCTTCTTCCCTCTTGGAGAATGCCGCTTCCCCAATGCCACCAAATGGGGTGTGTTTCTGCGCTAAGAAACTTGTGCCTCTATTGTAGGATCAGAGTTGCTATCCTTTTTTTAGATGAGTAATCTTTTCAGTGATATCTCGGCTGTTGTCATTTTTCTCTGTTGAGATTTCCGTACTAATGAAGCCAAAGGGAATACATTTTTTGAGTCGCGCGTTGTTGCCTCCATGAATCAGTGTGCTCAAGGACATTTAGGCTAATAGACTGTTATGTCTTCTAGCAGATAAAAACCATACTGTATTCAGAGGACACTACTCGGGCCGGCTCGGCACAGCTACAACCGCCCGCCTTGCACCGATGTGGCCCGATATGCTCTTTCAAAGGAGTTAATACGTGCACACAGGCCAGTGTTGTTGGACGCCAGAGGAAACTACAAAGGGCCATCCAGCCATCTGGCATAAAGACGGCTTTAAACCCTTTCACTCCAGGGACAAAGGTCCATGCAAGCCCTTCATTTGCACAACTGACATTTCAGCAAAGGGGTGAACACGCCTCCTTTTTCTTCCCAGAGCCAGGCATTCATTAGTGGTCATTGTTTTTGTCGCTGATAATGAGCGTTGCTTGGTCAGACAAGAACAGTGTTTAGCTGAGGCAGTTGCTATGCCTAGTTATCTTGTTTTTGCAGCTCCATATTACCAGGGGCAGAATTCTCAGACACGACTTTTATTGCTAAGCAGTAGAAGAAGCCTCACAGTTCAATGGCGAGTATTCACTGGTTGAGACACAGAGATCTAAGCTTATGCGTTAAGCATGGAAAACTGTGGATGGTGTCTCAAATGGATCTGTCAGCTTTAGTTGTCCCCATTTCTATGTAAGCAGTGATTTGTGATGCGAATCAGCTTTGTAGTGTGATGATGAAATCTCACTATGCTGAGTGATACTGTCAGAATTATCAAAAACTAGACATAATAGGTGTTTGCACAGAGATCATGTTGATCTTTTTGCTGACAACAGGTTATTGAATGTGCCTGTGGCTCAACAAGTCCAATGTGCACTTGTTTACAAGTGATGTAGCTGATCCTCTTATCTACAAGGACCAGACACACAAACGCTGCCTGTGTGTATATGTGATGACAAAGAAGTAAGTGGGTCCAAAATCTTTCTCGTCAATTGCTCCCCAAATATGTGCATCCAATTACCCACCACTAAATGGGAGCATTGTTTGTGATTAGAGCATAGCGAAATCAAAGCCTGGACCACATATGGAGAATCCCATCTGACCTTTTATATCAGCTAATTACCGTAGCATTCTGCAGATAAAGTGAGGTTTAGAATTACCCTCACAAGTAGAAGATGTTTTAAAAGATGGAAAAACTCTTCATCATGGTGTGTAAATACACTGTACTTTGTTAAATGAGATGGAAATGAGTCCTCTTACTTGTACTGTAGCTCCCGGTAGCTGTGGAGCGTAACTGTGGAGGTTTTATGTGACCGTCATAATCCTCCGTGCCACTCAGTGATGATCTAATATGGCAAGGCAGTTTTATTTAATCTTATGCTGGGCTGGCCCAACTCTGCGGACTGCCTAATCTTGTGTGGGTGAGGCAGAGTGTCGAGGAGCCCCGATCATTTTTCTTTCTAATGCTTCATCGGAGCCCTCTCATGTCTGTCTTAATCTATGCCAGCTCTCCCCTCCGAGAACCCCCTCTACTACCACCACCATTACTACTACCCCCCCCATGAGTAATAGTTTGCAATCACAGTGATTTGGATGCTCTGGTATCCCCAGCGTTCCCATTTTTTTCTCCCTCTCCCTCTCTCTCTCTTTTTTTTATCTCTCCCTCTCTCTCTGTCTCTCTCTCTCTCTCTCTCTGGCTGTGCCACCGCGTTGAATTCATGTTTCACTGCTGCCGTTGGAGGACTTGTTTAGGTGTCGGCCTGATGCATGGTCACGGCTCTTAATGAGGGGCAGTGGTGGCGTGTGGCCTGAGTGTAGTGAGGACAGTGCAGATAGGTTAAGCTAATAAGAGCTTTAATCATTTGTTATAATGGGACAGATTTGTTTGCTCCGTTGACAGCGTATTGGATGTGTATCTTTTGTATCATCGCTGCAACACTTTAATGTCTCCTGTATATCATTCAGAGCTCAACATATAAAATCAGCCAAGTGGAAAATTAGATACTCAGGCTATGAACTCTTTCATTTCTTTTGACTGTGTTAGTTTTGAGTGATACTACAAAAGACAACCAACTGCACTGCTTTCTCAAGGGAGTGATTCCATTATATGAATTAGACACCTTTTCAAGTGTCATAGCAAGTGGTATATTTTTAGTTGAATTCAGCATGCTTTATGTTATGGGTCCTCCATTGTGTTAACCTTTCTCTGCAAAGGTCAAAGTTTGAATGTCAGCCATGATACATTAACAGAAGCTGGTGTCCAGTGGCATTTCCCAAAGGGTGAATGGGATATGGTTACAGGTCACTCAGCATAATGTTTTGACATGTACATAGTCAGATCATTTTTTTTATTTAATAAGTTTTTCCAAAGGTGCAATAAAGGTTATACAAATATTAACAAGACCCCACAAACCTTACAAAACCCAACTAAGTGTAACAGACATGAAACATATAGTATACAACGACTATTTGAGATCATTGAAATTATAGACAGAGCATGTGAACACAAACAACATGAAACAAATAAAGACAGTATTTGGGGGGTCCAGAGGTGTACATAGTCAGATCAGATATAAACGTTTTTCAGTTAAAAGAAAGTCATGAATACATTATATAATTGCTTATATTCTGGCATAATGAAACACTGTTCAACATTTTTGAAAGTATAAAAATCTGACAATATTCTATTTTTATCCTTATCACACCATTTCCTCTATTAAATGATTTTTAAACTGTCTGCTCACTCTCAGGCTGGTGAGATGAACATGGAATAGGCTCAGATGAGAGCCTATGAGAGTTGGCCTATTGGAATGCTAATTTTGTACTTATATGAAATGACTCATTCACTCTGTGAATGGAGCCGACTAGAAAGATCCATGGCAAACCAATGAGTGGGTCCGCAACCCATTTGTCAATATTGAATAGTCCTAACTTGTCAGCGCAGGAAGAAGAGCAGTTGATCGAAATTGTCAAATGACGGTGGTCTTAAGAGTGTGTATAAGGAAACCTCTCTGGCGGGTTTTTGGATCAAAACCAAAGCAGAATATCCCGAGATAGCTGTAAAAGAGCTAAAAACGTTGCTACCATTTCCCACCACGTATCTATGCGAGGCCGGGTTTTCGGCAATGACTTCAACTAAGACCAAATTGTGCAATCGACTGGACATTTCAAACACACTGAGGGTGTCACTGTCTTCCATCACCCCCAGATGGAACCTTCTTGTTACAGGGAAACAAGCACAGGGCTCCCACTGATTATATTCTTAATGCACGTTTAGTTCCCATGTTTTGTTCCCATATTTTGTTAAGCATGTTCACACTTATAGATGTAGCTTCAAGTTGTTTAATATTCATAGTTCTTTTCAAGTAATGCGCATGCACAACACATATGGAACATGGAACAACCCCAGCTGGTCCCAGTGAAAAAAAATTAGGAAACAAACCGGTCCATGGTTTGACTACTTTTCTGGAGGACCTTGGTCTTAGTGTGTGTGTGTGTGTGTGTGTTAGCCTCATCTCAGTTTTCTTAAATGCAATTTTTTTCTGTGTAGGGGTCATGGAACCATATTCACTCAATCAGTATTATTTAGCATTTTTGTTCCAAACTCTTTAGAAATGGTTAATTTAATGTATGAAAACATCAATGCAGCAAAAAAAGTAACCAATTGAAAAGGAAATTTTCATTTTTTTAAGTCAAGATCATATAGTTTATTGCTGACATGAGGTTGGCCTAATGGGATATATTAATGTGGGCTGGAATATTTGGTGTCCTCCAAACCTTGTCAGTGTCAAGACAGGCCAGAGATAAGAAAGTGAATCAGCATCAGCACACTGTCTAGAGGGTGCATGTGGCCATTCATGCATTCAGTGTTTTGTTTATTTGTTTTGATTGTTATATTTGCAATAACAGCCTGGCTGTCCTTATGCAGTCAATAACCAGACAGCTGCTTTCGCCATTTGCCAGCGTTGCCAGCTGACCTGCCTGGCTCTCTCTTTCCCTCATCCTTTGTATTTTTCACATCCACTTACAGTATAGTTCTTCTGATCATCTGTAGGAGCAATCCATCTGCAATAAAAGGACAAAATCTATGAGGTTGTCTTACCTAATGAACCACTATTAATTGCTGGCAATTGAGTGTAATTAGAATCAAGCACTTAAGGTTGTGCACATTGACAGAGGTCTCTTAAATGTTAATCCGCAGGACCCTGTTGTTCGATCCACTGGGTGCCAAATTGGAAATTAATTGGCTATTGTTTTCCGGGATGTTCAAGGTTATCAGTGACTGCTTTCCAAGCAAATGTTGTGTTATAAATCTTGTTGTCTTATAAACATTACCTGTTTTTCACATGGGGGTTAATACCTTTTAATGAATCATTATCATTGGCAATTAGTCCTTTTTTCTACACTTTGTTCCTACTGCAATCCCAGCGACTGATTTATTTCTTTATTGTGTAACATTTCCCTGTCTACTGTTGGACTATGGGATATATACTGTAGATCAACCCAGCTTACTTCAAACCAATCAATCAACTAATCGTGTTTTATGTTTTTCAACTTGGATGGATGAGTGGGTTTGAAAACTCTGGGTAATAGACAGGACATGGGGACGTGGTGGCTATATGTAGCCTCAGTACCTAGCTTTGACATCAGTAATAGAAAAGATACTGGTATAGTTGACCATTTTAAACATCAGATCAGTATGTGGGTTATCAGATCACATCCAGTCAGCACTGTGGTGTGTGTGTGTGTGTGTGTGTGACAAAGAAGGAAACAGAGCGAAAGAGACACATTGTGATCCAACCTTCAGAGTTCGTACCCCCTCCTCGCGGTCGAGTGCTCAGTTCCTCAGGTGTCGTCTTGTTTTTGAAGGGCTTGTCTCTTTTTTCTTACTCCTCCTCCGTTTTTTTCTCTGAAGGTGGAAACGAGGTGTGGCCACCTCTATTAATCAGCCCAGTCTGCTGACACAAAGAAAAAGTGCACAAGTGCCTGCCTGACTGGGGTGACTCCTGCAGCTCATCTATCATAGTTAGAATTTACTGTTCCCTCAAGCTGTCCCTCAGGACGGGGGAAGGGGGTACATGTGTGTGTGCGTGCGTGCGTGCGTGCGTGCGTGCGTGAGTGTGTTGGGGTGGGGGTGGTGGTGGGGGGATGCCCCCAGGGAGATTCATTTCTTTCATTCAGTCTTTCATGAGGTCCTTTGTTAGATTTACATCCCCCCACATCGCTATCCATCCAGCTGTTGCTTGCCAGCGCCCAGCGTCCAGCGTCCAGATGCAGCCCACAGTCCCAGCGCTGCCCAGCCCTAAGTGCTGCTTCATCAGTATTATTCCGTCCTCTGCAGAATTGCAGATGTTTGATGAAATACTTGTAGAGACGCCTGGCCTCAGAAAAAAAGCACGCACTGAGGTTTTTACGATGATAAATCAGTTATCGTGATGCAACTTGACCTTTTCCTCGGGCAATATTTAACAGGAGCACATTTTTCTTATTTCATCACACGTCAAACACACACACACACACACACACACACACACACACACATATCTGACTTTCTCCAACTTTTGCACACTTTTTATTTACTATTTTGATTTCTCCTCCATCTACCCATGTCCTTGATTGCCTAGCCTTTTTCTGCCCCCACCCCCCATCCCCAAACACACACACTTACATCATCACTGTCATCACTTCACATACATACAGCACACTGCTTGCTACAGTAAGCCTCCTCTACATACTTGCTGCACACTGCCCCCACATACACAACACATTGTCTTTCAGGATCTTCTCCAACACACATCCTCTACATACTTACAGCACACTGCCCCCACCTACCCACACACACACACTACACACACACACACATTACAGTCACTGCTCCACTCCTCCCACCCACACACACATCTTCACTGTCATCACTCATATACATTACATACAGTACTCTGCTTGCAATAGTAAGTCCCTGCCCCCCAATACACAGCACATTGTCTCATGAGGAAGCTTCTCCAACACAACATATTGCACACTGCCCTCTCCCCACATACACAGCACACTATCCCATCTCCCCTGTCATCCCCCCCCAACACACACACCAAGACCCCTGGCAGTTGGGTTAGCCCCTTGAGCCGTGGATCTGCCCAAGGTTTCTTCCTTGGTAAGGGAGTTTTTTCCTTGCCCCTGTTGCTCTTGGGTGCTCCTTGTTGGTGCCCCCCACCCAATCCCAATCCTCCCCACCTTTGTTATGCAGCCCTTGCCACTTAATCTACTAAACCCCTTCTACTGCACTTTTACCCCCCCCCCCCCCATAAATGCACAAATAGGCTGACACCAGACATAATTTCACTGCATTTCTTACTTCCAGTAACTATATGCATGTGACAATAAACTTCCTTGTATCCTTGTATCCTTGTATCCTTGTCTTGTATCTCATAATTACATTGCTATTTTCAATATGGTGTTTCATGGCTATTTATTCCATCTGGGCTTTGTATTGTATTGTTTGCTCAGCTGTGTTACTTTTAAGACTTTGGTTGTCTGTGTGTATCATCGTCTCTTCAGCGCTACAGTGACGGGCACTGATGCTTTATGTTGTCACTGAAAAATGCATCGGGCTACAGTTGCCTCCCATTCCCTCAATAGATTTCTGTCTGAAGCACAGGCACGTCCTGTCGGCTTGTTTGCTTTCTTCTTTTGTACACACAAATACAAGATGATTCATGAAACCAAATGTCTTGATTGCATGCATGCCAAGCAAAACAAAGAGGAACGGCGCATTTGTGATGTGCGAGCCAGAGATATGTTTATTCTGACTAATACCAACTCTCAGTGGCACATCTGTGTTTTTCATTATCTCTTGTCTCTCAGTTTGAACGAAATCACTGTCTGTATTTTTTTTTTTTGTTCTAAAGAAAAGAGAGGGATCTATTTAGCCTCAACAGTAAATAGTAGCATCGTATTTACTGTGTTAGGCACTGTGAATATTCTGGAGTTAGCAGCACTCAGTAGGCCACTTCAAATGACTGAGGAAACCCAACGGAAGAGTCAGAGCACTCGATTAACTTAAAGAGTGTTTAATAGGTGCAATGAAGACGCTGTGTGTCGAATCGTTGGTTCTTCGCTCCTATTAAACACTCTATAAGATATTTCTGTGCTCTGGCACTTCCTCTGGGTTCAGTCATCTGAAGTGGCCCACTGAGTGTTGCTGATTCTACAATCCTGTTCTGTGAGCACCAAGGGATACTATATTCAATATTCTGTAGTTGTACAGTATACATATATACTGTATATTTTGCCTTAACAGTTAAAATGTAGCATTAGTATCTGCTGTGTCAGACACTTTTAATATTCGGGAGTTGTATGCACATACATATGCAGCATTCTGTTTGTAATTTTGTGAAAATGACTGTTTCTCCACTCACCTGTTGAACTGTTTATGTTCCAGATAAATCATGGATGCATACTCCTGAGGCTCTGGCCAAACACTTCATTGCATACAATGCCAAGGTAAGTAAAGAACAAACCCTATAAAAGTATATGATCTCACGTGTTAATAACTCAAGTGTTTATGTGTTCTTTGGAGCCAGCAGGAGCACATCTGACTATTGCATGTCCACAACGGCATGTATGCTGTACCTGGCAGCGTGTAACAACTACTGATGAGCAGTTGTTTTGAATCAATACATAGAGTGGGCTTTTGTTGCTGTACTGCTGTAGATGTGCTCAACGAGTTTTCAGTATAGCCTCTTTCTGGTGTCTAGTACAAAAAAATAAATAAATACACTTTACACAACAAATACTTTTCAAAGTGCCGTTTTCGAAACTACTCAATACAACATTGTAAGGGTTGGGAACACACAAACAGAGAAACAGCATGAATGGACGGATCAATGCAAATAGATTTTGACTGCAGAATATGAACCATTACAAACAGAATTTGTTTTTGTTTTACTCCTTTGGCAGTCAACAATACACACATCCAAAAGGCAATCCCTAGCCTGCTTGTTCACTCACTGCCTCACTCCCTAGCCTGCTTGTTCACTCACTGCCTCACTCCCTAGCCTGCTTGTTCACTCACTGCCTCACTCCCTAGCCTGCTTGCTCACTCACTGCCTCACTCCCTAGCCTGCTTGCTCACTCACTGCCTGTAAGACTTCTTTTCTGCTCCGCTTCACAAAAGCCTGAGCTCCTGTTCGAAGGTGAAGGCTTGTCAGCTTCCGCGCCGGCTTTCTGGAATGTCTTACTGAACTATGAAGAAGAAGGAAATTGGAGGTGTGAGTTAAACCTTTCGGCTGTCGCTGAAGCATCTCCAACCCCTTACTTAAACAGAGAGAGAGAGATGGAGAGAGAGAGAGAACAAGAGAGACAAAGAGAGAGAGGGAGAGAGAGAGAGTGGAGGGCAGACAGAGCAGGTGGCTATCAGGAAGGGTGAGGAATAGGACAGCGGGCCTGGTGATGGATGGGCACAGACAGGGCTTATGTGGCAAAAACCTCCTCCTTCTCCTCCAGAGTCCAGCAGGATGCGGTGCAGTGATTGGAAAGGAGCTGCGCTTCACCTTGTGTATCTGTCATCGCCACTTCACTCCTGCTCCCTCAGCACCATGGCTCGCCCTTGAACATGGGCAGCCAGTCACCGTCATAAAACAGGGCCAAAAAAAATGATCAGGACACTCGGTTTAAGCATTTCAGTTCAAGTATAACGTGATGCATTCAAAATGTATCAAGCACTTTTAGTATTGATAATATTGATCATAGTAATAATTTCAATATGCTGAAAATGAATATAAACCAAAATGAAGATTTGGCCAACGTAAAAATTAAAGCACATAATAACTTATGTATCTGTGAAATGAAAAACAAATTGTCAGGAAAGAACTGGAGATTGGGATGTTACCCAAGGAGCACCATGAACATTTTTGATTGAGGCTAAATTTCTCTGTTTAGAAGTAAGTGTATGGAGCTTGAGCTTCAATGACATTCACAGTCATTTGGACTGTGAGGTGTATTTTGAACATGCACACAGTGGCTGTGGAGGGGTGTCTCTATATGCTATTACAACTGTAGAAAGACTTTGGTCATGTAAAATAAAGTACATCACCTCAGTAAAACCCGGTGTGCAGTCACAGCACACACAGAGTGCTGGTGAGAGTGTTGTGTTGCAGAGTAGCTGCAGAGGTCTTTGGGATACAGATGTCCAGAACATGAGGACCTGAAGTGAAGGCAAAAGAAGAGCCAGAGCATGTTGCCAGCCAGACGCCCGACCACATGGTGGTATGGCAAAGGTTAATAGCTCCATCTGTTGGATACAGGCAGTAGTGCTTAACTCTCCGCTCACCGTTCACACTCAAAAGATTTCAGTAGGGGAAAAGTACATTGAAATGCCTCTCAACAGAAGTCAGAAAAGTTTTCTCTACACTAGTAGCAGCTGATAAATCTTTTTGTCAATCCTGTGTATTATTGAAGAGGTTTCTTCAGACTTTGCCCATTGGTAACAACCTATTGAATCTGTTCATTGCACTTGGCATGTTTGAGATGTGCTGTTGTAGAATGTTTAATTCATGTTGTGCGTAATTTTGGTTAGGCTTGGACAAAACAATGTGAACCAATTGACCCTTTACCTGTACCTTTTTGTTGCAAATATTAATGACTGAATTTTGTTTTCTGTAGTTCCTTGGCAACACAGAGGTTGACCAACCAAAGGCACAGAGATTGTGAGAGATGCAGTCAGAAAGCTTAAGGTAAAATTTTATATAATGCACCACATATTGCACTAAAAGGGCATTTTTAAACCAAATATTGTATCATGGAGTAGAGCTAATTTTGGTTAGGCTTGGACAAAACAATGTGAACCAATTGACCCTTTACCTGTACCTTTTTGTTGCAAATATTAATGACTGAATTTTGTTTTCTGTAGTTCCTTGGCAACACAGAGGTTGACCAACCTAAAGGCACAGAGATTGTGAGAGATGCAGTCAGAAAGCTTAAGGTAAAATTTTATATAATGCACCACATATTGCACTAAAAGGGCATTTTTAAACCAAATATTGTATCATGGAGTAGAGCAAAAACGCTACTGTTTAATTAAATAAACTGGATTGTAGATAGTCTTGTTAATTTTACTACATATCCTCTTCCTTAAACTAAGAACACACACATATTACGTCATGGGGTTTAACAATGCACATGCCTGAAATCAGGGCTGTTTTTTAATCGCTTTTATATTCACTCATTTAAAGTGTAACAGCAATGAGTGCTGATTTGACGATACCAGACCAGGAAGCCATGGAATTTTCTTCCTACAGTCTTGTTATAACCTCTCTATAGACTTTCAAAGTTTACAATACTTTGGTTTGTCTGTAGAAACCCTCACGACACTACCACAGAGTGTAATTATATTTTGAGCATTATTAGGGGTATAAAATAGTGACGTGGCACCCTGCCTGGATAGCATCACCGTAAGGCTATTTAGTGATTATTTAATAATGCAAATAAACAGTCTTGATCAAAACACCACCAATGAACGTAATTTTGGTTGGGTACCGAACACTGTACCTTTACCGGTACCGATCGAATTAGGTCGGTAGGCCTATTACCGAGTATTGGTTCACGTGAAATTCAACGATGCTAAATTTCGGTAATTTCATCTGCATCAGGAGCGGAGTTCATCATCTGAGCTCATGTCTGAGTGTAACGTCATGTCTGTCTCGAAAGCTGATCTGAGGTCAATGACTGAGATATTGGCAGCCACGGAAACTTACATGAGTGGAGAAAGACACTGCATCATAACACACAGACTCACCTGACCATGAAGACTGAAGTGATGAACCTCAAGATGGAAAATGCATCACAGCACACAGACATGATCAATATGAAGACCACAGTGATGGACCTGGTCAGGGAAAAGCCGCACATGAGACAGAGTTGGTCGTGCTGAAGAGAAAGAAGGACACTGCTGAAGCAGAAGCGAAGGACCTGAACACTGAAAAGGCAATACAACAGTCAGAGCTGACAGCATTGAAGAACAGACTGGCAGCCACTGAGAATGCAGTAATGAATCTACAGAAGGAGGTCGTGGAGAAACCTAAGGTGGCATTCTCAGCCGCTCTAACTAACACAGGAGACACAGTGGCTGAGAATACAGAGTTGAACTTGGTTTTCACTAAAATCATCACCAATGTTGGACAGGCTTACAGAACAGCAGCAAAACTGGTTTCTTTACAGCTCCAGTCAAGGGAGTCTACTACTTCAGATTCACAGTTGTGGACCTGCCAAAATTTTATTGTGCAATACTGTAGTTCTGCTGTGACTTTCCGAAGTGTCGAAGAACATTTGAAATAAAAATCGAGCCATCCATTGCTATCCATCCGTCCATATCAGCCTGGTTGAGAACTGTGTGTCACACAATCTGTCCCCTCGGGGCAGTTACAGCTCTGCTGTCCAGTGTTACAGTATTACAACATGTCCTTCTTTTCTCTCCTCTTGCAGTTTCAAAGGCACATCAAGAAATCAGAAGGCCAGAAGGTTCCAAAGGTGGAATTACAAATATCAATTTACGGAGTAAAGATATTAGATCCTAAGACAAAGGTACTAATTAAGTGTATTGACTTACATGTGTAATATGTAGCCTAAATCATATATGCAATTATAGATGTCCTCTTTGTTAAAATACATTTCTGTTTTCTACTCACAGGATGTGCTGCACAATTGCCAGTTGCACAGGATATCCTTCTGTGCTGATGATAAAACAGACAAAAGGATATTTACATTCATCTGCAAAGACTCAGAATCAAATAAACATCTCTGCTACGTGTTTGACAGTGAAAAATGTGTAAGATATTTTCAGAACTTATTACCTAACATTTCAATCAGTTTCTGAAATTAAAGATGAATTAAATGTTCATTATAAACTGCATTGATAAGCTTGAAACATTCTTTACCCAGAAATATGTACAGAGATTCAATTAAATGCAATGTCATTGAGGTTTCCCTAAACCTGTTTTATAGGCAGAGGAGATCACTCTGACTATTGGCCAAGCCTTTGACTTGGCCTACAAGAAGTTTCTGGAGTCAGGAGGAAAAGATGTGGAGACACGTAAACAGATAGGAACCCTTCAGAAGAGAGTAAGACTTATTTGGACATGCAGGTTGTTCACTCAGATCCTAGAATACTTCAGGAGTTTTGTTACTGTGTTTTATTTGATATATTTAACACATGTCCACTAACAGTATTTTCACTTATTTGTCTTCTACAGATCCAAGAACTCGAATCGGAAAATTCTGAGTTGAAGAAGCAGTTACAGAACTTAGAGGAGCAGTTGAGAAGTTCCAAAGTGTCCCCTGTATGAGCTTCCTTGGCAGATTCCCCACCAGATATCTCTTTTTCTCTCTCTCTCTCTTGCACCTCTTGTGCTGTAGTACTAGCGCTGTCGATTTCTCTTCCTCCTGATCTCCCCATCCGTGTGATCTTTTCCACAGCTGCTGCACTTAAACTCGGCTAACGAAGCGTACATGCTGCAGAGGCCTTCCTCTCTCTTCTGGTGTCACAATCTCACCTCCTTCTCGTGTCTCGAGATCTCCTCTGTCACTCTCACGCCTATGAGCTCTCCCGAGTCCAACTTCTCTGCGGGCCTCCTCACCCCTCCTCCCGCTAAGCCTGCGCTTCCAAAGCCTCCCAACGGAAACAGTATCCCACGGCCTCGCGTAAAAAAAGCACACACCTTTCCTTCTCTTCTCTTTCCAATCTTGGCTGATATGCTTTGGGCTCAGCAGCCAGCTCCCTCAACTTGTTTTTCTTTTTTTTCTGCTTCGCTCCAGCCTGCCATCTTCTGCATTAGCAACTGCATGTGACTTTTTCTCCATTAAAAGCATTTTTTTTTTTATGTGTGGTTCTTTCATACAGCTTAAGTGTGCATGGTTTTGCTGTGTGGTTCTTTCATACAGCTTAAGTGTGCATGGTTTTGGTGTGTGGTTCTTTCATACAGCTTAAGTGTGCATGGTTTTGCTGTGTGGTTCTTTCATACAGCTTAAGTGTGCATGGTTTTGGTGTGTGGTTCTTTCATACAGCTTAAGTGTGCATTATTGTGTGTTGTTGATCACTACATAGTAGTGTAAAGGCTGGGGAGCGCTGTTCTGACCTTGCTCTATGTCCTCGGTTCCCTGCAGGCAGGCAGCATCTCCACAAAACCGCCATCCACAGACATTTTTGACATGATTCCCTTCTCCCCTGTGGAGCCACTGGTTCCATTACCAGCAAGCAACGGAGCACCGCCCCCTCCCCCAGCACGAGCAGCAGACCTACGTAAGCCGCTGACCTGCATCCCAATGCCATGAGCTACCGCTACCAGAACAGATTTACTATAGGCACAGCATTCTCATAATGGATGATGGTCATCTCTGTTCTGTAATGATCCGCATTAATGAATTAGAATTATTTGCTTTTTTGAGATGCTAAGCACCTCTTGAGCGAATCTGTAACTCACTCACACCTGGGTATTCAGTTAGTATGTTATTCGTGGATTCTAAATAGTAGAACTGGTATCTCCCTGATCATCCTGTCAGTAAAATGTTGCTCTTTCAAATACAATATAAATGATGCAGTAAGAGGTAGATGCTTTTTCCTTTAATTGTTCAGAATTCAACTATAAAGAATTCTGTTTCTTACCCGTGAGCAATTTCTGGGATATACTTGGTTGACCAAGAGAATTGAAAGTAGCAGCATAACTGTATCAGGCCTAAACCTAATAGTGAGAAGCTGACTGGCGGTCAGCTGTCTTTCTCTTCCTTTTTCTTCTCCATCGTTCTCCAAAGGGAGGTAAAACTCTCAGGGCCAGCAGGGGAAATAAAAGACTAAATGTCTGGCACATTTTGCCAAATTTCTTGCGGTTGTGCTGTTCAAACAGCACAAACTCCATGTTATTGAGACAAACAGGAGGTTTCAGACTCCTTTGGAAAGGGCCGGTTGTACTTACTGTGCCCCACTCAGCATTCCCCCTGCCTAACATCATCGCAGTGGTACTCCATGGAGATAGATGCCACCAGATGGTGATGGCTCTGACTGATGCCTCCTCTAATGAGACTGGACGGTGCATCTCTGATTCATTGGTTTACAGCGAGACATTTGATTCACTGCTTAACTGGACGACAGCTGGACAAGTGGAATTTCACAGGGATGCTACTTTTTCGATACTAGTACTTTGGTCTAAGGTGTGTGTGTGTGTGCGTGCATGTGTGTGTTTACAACAAATGTGTCTCTCCAAACCGCCTGAGGGTCACATTTCCAGAGACTTTCTGCCAAGTACTCCAGAAATGGAAAAAAAAGTAATGAATTGCCCATTTAGGACAATCCATTACCCCCATGTACCCCCACCTCCCCAAACAGGACACCTGCACTGTGTCACAATCCAGCACAGCGCAGTACCTCTCTACATCTCTCTCTCTCTCTCTCTCTCTCTCTCTCTCTCTCTCTCTCTCTCTCTCTCTCTCTCTATCTATCTATCTATCTATCTGTCTGTCTGTCTGTCTATCTATATCTATCTATCTCACACACAGGGAAAGATCTTTTTGGCGCCGAACCCTTTGACCCGTTCATCTGTGGGGCCGCCGACTTCCCTCCGGACATCCAATCCAAGCTGGACGAGATGCAGGTGACTGCATGTCTGTGAATTATTAGCACATGGCGACGCATGCACATGAGGCAGCTGCCGGAGCAGACGGTAGGCACAGTGACTGGGAGAGGTGGACCCCCTCGCCCAGCCAGCTCTCCCCCTCCGCCCGTCACTCTAATGTCTATCGATCACACCCAGAAGCCCGCGAGCTCAGCCATGCTCAGGTGTGTGTGTGTCTGTGTGTGTGTGCGTGCGTGAGTGTGTGTCTGTGTGTGTGTGTGCGTGTGTGTGTGTGTGTGTGTGTGCATGCATGTGTGTGTTTGTGCGTGCGTGCGTGCGTGTGTGTGTGTGTGTGTGTGTGTGTACGGCTGGAGCTCAGTCAGGTAATCTTGCTGCCATTCAGGGAGTAGCTGGCTAGCACGCGAGAGCTGTGATGATAATGATATTTTGCCTCATAGTGAGGGAGTTAGCCAGTGAAATTCCATTATCACTCTGTAATTTGGCAGTGATATTACTTGATGAAGCGGTCTGTCTTTACTGTGCATGTGTGACCCTGATTTCATCTAACCAAAAAGTCAACATTTCTCTTTCTCTCATGTTTTTAAAGTTTTTGAACTCTTTATTTTCTTCTTTTTTTACTACTCAGGTCTGCAAAATTGTGTAATGAAAATGGAAAAATGCTGGAACTAGCTGATTCCTGTTTACTGTTCAATAAAACATATTATTTAATATCATTGAATGATAAACGTTTGTATTGCTCTTTGCCACCCAGCTGTTTTTTTATTTTCATGTTTGTATATCTGTAACCTTTTTTCCTTGTTAACTCTCCTTTCTCTTTTGCCTCTGCTGGCAGCGTCAGAGATGGTTTGTATCTTTGACTAACTTCACACTTTTCTTGTGGTTGGCTAGGGCCACTAGTTTTTCAAGTTCCCATCCTCCCACCCCAGTATTACACAAGTATAAGTCAAAAGGTCCAAAGTGCCAAATGGTACCAGTGCCTGTCATTCAAGTTTAAGCTATGTATTAGTAAATATCACTTCACACTGAAAAACCAGAAGCCCTACTAAAAAAAGTTATTTGATTTCTTGAATCAATGTACTTAACTTAAATTTAGCTCATTTTATATGTGTGTTCTTTTTCTGTCTTTTTAGGAGGGGTTCAAAATGGGACTGACCCTAGAGGGCACTGTCTTTTCTCCAGACCCACTAGACGGTCGCTGCTGATGCCAAGAGGACTCTTTTTGTGAAATACTGTTTCCTGTTTCTATTAAATAAGTGCCAAAATTGAATCTACAGTCAAGATGTCAATGTTCTCACCTTGAGATTTGTATGTCTTTGCATTAGAATTTGGTTTACAAAAACAGAAATGTTTGAAAAAGAGAGAAATATGATCGAACCTACGTTTTAAGTCTGATAAGTTAAAACACTATTTTTATAACAATTATTAAAAAAAAGAATAGAGTAGTTTTGACACCCCCTTGTACAGTCATTGAAGGATGTAAATAGTATGTCCAATGGTACATGCTGTATCAAAAACCTTAATATCTGAATTCTCATGTCCTGGTGAAAAAAACCAAAAGGCAATTACATTGTATTATGTTTCCAACTTTTATTATATTTTAAGTCTTGGTTGTCATCTCAGAAACATCTTCTATTGCACACATACATTTCCATTGTACTTGTACCTGACAGTCTGCTTGTGATTGCCATGTAAGACCATTGTAGGGATTCACGAATGCAATATGACATCTTTGAAGTCTGAAAACAGGAAACACTAGCATGACCTCAGTTCTGGCTGCAGCTCTGTAAAGTTATGAAGGACTGCACTAAAACCTAGAGATACAGAAATGTTCCTTCATGACCCAATGAATATGTTGATCCCCATATTGAAGTAGGCCTATACATTACAGTAATATCGGGAGTTCTTTGTGTGTACTCTTTGGATTCTGAGACAAAATCAGTATTGACCTGAAATTGTGAAGTTTACAAATACATCATTAGAGGGTGATGTTGTCCCTTACATTTGTATTGGGTTGAAGTATGATGCATCATTGGGTAGCTATTGACATATTACTGGAATGCCAAACTGAGCTTCATCATGTTTAATACATTTTGTATGATTTAACATATGTTCATGACTAAAATGGATTCATTTAGATATTTTAATAGAACATTTAACCATCTGTTTGTATTCTTTATCCATTTAGCCCAATATGTACTTTTTGAAATCCTCTTGGGTAGCAGAATTTCATTCTTTACTATGTTGTAGTACCCACTTGCACAAGGAAGCACTTTTAAAAGCCTTTGTCAGTATATTTCCATGTTAACACCTATATGTTTACATGATTACATTTCATTTTGTATGCAGTATTTTAAACTTTGCCCCTGTAGTCATTAAATATAACATCACATGATACACCACTGGTGTTTTTGACATTTCATTTTCAGTGTTTTGATATTACTCCATGTCGGGTTGTTGTATGAACACCTCTCCTACTGTGTATGTGTTGTTCTGGAGGTGGAAGAGGAATTCACAAAGGATCACGCCAGGAGCCACTGGACAGCTGAGACCAGTCATGTTGGTTATATAGAGTGAGGAAGTATAAAACCATGTTTTTTACAATATTAGTTATTTATTGATGTTATACTCTCAGAGTGAGGAAGTATAAAACCATGTGTTTTTTACAATATCAGTTAATTATTGATGTTATACTCTCAGAGTGAGGAAGTATAAAACCATGTGTTTTTTACAATATAATATATTATTTATTGATGTCAAACTGTGGTAATACATACACATGAATGGGTAGCTATTATGCTACATGTCCACTTCTTTTCATTTCACTTTCAAAGGAGTTGCAGCTATCAACTCTTCCATGTCATATTCACATGATGAATGATACTGAACTCTTACAATTAAAGCTACAGTCTTTGGTTAACTTTGAATGTAAACACACACTGTCATATCACAACTTTTTTTTGGTAATTTACCTTGAAATAGATTCAGAAGTGTTTTTAAAAAAAGGCTATTTATCTAGTACAAAGCAAATTAACTTAATATCAATGTTATGTCTCTAGTAAGTTTGGGTTTATACCCCTGAAGTCATTCTTTGTATAGCTGAGATGCCACATGCAGCGTAAGGGTTGCCTGGATGCCGTGGTCTCCTCCTCCTGCTGTGCCATCTCAATTCACAAGTGCAGAACACTTGGCTGGGTAAGACAGCAGTCCATCACATCTTTCCCCCAAAGTGCATTTCCACAGGTTCTGCTGACTCTCTCAGCCACTTATACTTTATCGGGACTTGGCCATCCAGTTGTAACATGGGGTTAATCATAACTTCGGTCAAAGGCATACCTTTAAGTGATACTGTTTCAAATTGTTTATCTAAAGCTAAATGTCTATGCACTTCAAAAAGTGCCCCCCATCAGCACCTAACTGAAATAAGTTATGATACAAAACATTAAACAATTAGTCAGACAAGGTCATGCCCTTGCTGTTAGAGGTATACATTGCAGTACAGTTCAACAACTGAAAAAGTCACATCTTCCTAGCACTAAAATATATTGCACAGGTTCATACAAAGAACAGCAGAGCTAACCACATACAATATATTTACCAGTATAATGAAGAATATTTCAATTCAATAGGGAATATATTATCTATCTCATAACCATGTTCTTAAAAGAAAATCATCACTCAAGTTTAAATGAACAGTGAGTCATTTAAATCATAATGTGAATTTTATGTAGACAATTTCCCAGAAATTCATAATCAAGTCAGAAAAAAATGTAAATTAAATATTCTCAATTGATTTCACAAAAAAAAGAGCTGAGATACACAAGCATATGTTTAATTTGTTGCATAGCAAAAAGATACATTAAGGTCTTGGCGTTAAGGCCATTCTTTGCAATGGCTGAAAGGTTGTTGGGAGGGAAAAGATTTGTTAGAAGGGACTGCAAAGCCGATTAAAGAGCCTAGCTACATGCATAAGAATATAACACATCCCAATAGCAAATACCTTGCTTAACTGATAAGCATACCAATGTTAATATGTCCAATATAAAGTCACTCAAACACACCTTTCCTCAGCCACTGATTTGGTTGTTCCATCAGTGACTGTAAGATCTTTATTCCACTGTCCACAACCCTGTTCTGTGCGATTGTTGGAAGATCCTCCCTGCAACTGTGTGGAAAATGTATCAATCCTAGTACATAGAGACGAGGTAGCTTACATCTGTACCAATCCACTGTCTCATCTTTAATTCTCAGTTGGATGTCATCATCATTACAGAGTGAAGGTCCTTTAATTGGTTACAGGTGGCAATTTTATCAACATTATCAAACATTCTTTCTTAGAGGAATAACTGAAACAGGTTTCCATTTTAGCACCATTTCTTTGTTGTAAAAAAGTAAACTTGAAAATGCAATGACAAAAAATAAACAAATGAGTATGGTTTTGAAAAGGAAACTAATGATGCTCAGAGACACTTGTGTCAGGTGAAGCAACTGAACTCATGATTGACTAACAGCAGGTAATGACTGAATAAAAACACTTGTCTGCAAATTATTTGTAATGAAAATTTCACGTTAGGTTTTATTTTTGGGTTCGATTTCACAATAATCAATGCACATCATTATATGCATTGATTTCTATGAGAGTGGATTTTTCCCTATTAGGAAAAAATAATGATTTACAGTGGGCTTGAAACTACTGCTGTTTTTTTTTGTTGTTGTTCTAAATTATTAGAAAGGGACAATAAATATCTTGCAACAGGGTCAGAGTAGTCCATTGTACGGTATGTACAAGGCTGATCGAGTCAGCAGTCAGTTCAAGAGTCTCAGGGTTCTCATCACTACATCCCATTCTCCTCTGATTTATTACAAGAAGCAAACCGGCCCAATGTCAATTCCAAACTCCTGGTCTGCACCACCAATGTCCACAGGGGCCACGTCCACTATGGGAAGTCTTGCTGTTTTCTGTGTCCTGTACTCAAAAACTGTCTTGCCCCAGTTACCATTGGCTTGCTGCAAAAGGAAAAAGCGATTTTATGTTAATTATAATTTTGTTGGTAAATTTGTAGCAGAGATATGTTATGACCGTGAACTTCCTTCACAATTGTGTGGATTGAGGCTTGATGTTTTCAGTATAGTAGTCTGAAGCTCAAAAATGTAATGTGCTTTTATATTCAGTAAAGGCTAACAATCAGTGTAAGTGAACACATACTGCTTCATGTTGGACTATTGTGCCTTTAAGAGTTGTAGATAGGTATGTGGCTTCTCACATATGACTACAGATGTCAGCATGCTCCCTTTACAGCCAAAGTATTATGCTTTCAACTTACTGAGCAAGTATCCGCTACGACAGTGTATCTGAAGCGGTTATTTCCCTCTGCCTTGAGCTCTAGATCGTTGGCTGCCTTGAGGACAACTGCTTTCTTCAGATTTCCTGTCTTCTCATCTTTGTAAGCCACACTGTTTTTGCAGTGGTAGGTGATGGTTTGGGAAGCCTCTTTGGAGAGGAGACGGATGAAAGTCATCTGTACCGTCACAGAGTTGGCTGGTTGATCTTTGTTTCCGTAGGCGAACTAAAAAAGAATTATGATTGATTGATTAATTTGAAATATATTTTTTAAATATGTTGGTAGTATGAGCTACATCCAAGTTGTAATGAATCTTGAATTGTTTTTGATGATTTTATTGCCCATCTTTATATCATTATCTATATGTCATGTTTTGCATTTGGACCAGACACACAGACTTTTGCCAAAGGTCCATGCCAATGGACTATTCTGCCATTTTCCACAGGCACTTTGGTTGGTTGAGATTCATTTGAAATGCACTGCTCTTTAAGCATGTATCACAAACATGTATTGTATGTAAACACCTTTGAATCACATAATTTTTAGGGCCAGAGAGGATTAAAAATCAGCTTAACCTGACCCACAATCCTCTAATTCCTCTTTGAAGACACAGTTTCAAAGTTATATATAAATAATATAAGTTAACACTGACTTCCTAATGACTTAATGGCCTTCAGGGTTCACCAATCACATTGAAACCAATAGTGCTGACCAACACCAGTGTACTTACTTGAACTCCACCATTCATGTTGGTGCTAAACCAAATAGGCTTATTTGAAGGGGAGCTCCACCAGGACTTGCGAGGTATGCTGGATGGATTTGGGGATATGCACGTCTCACCCGTGTCCATGTTGCAGTGCACTTTGATGGCATCCTCTGCACTTCCCTGGTTTGGATCCACCCAGTATTCACCTGGAATGATGACCAAACTCTTATTATGGATAAGTAAGTCAATGACTATCACTGACACTAGATTGTGGAAGATCTAAACGTCGACACAAAGACGTGGACTTAAAACATCCTTCTCATCATGACTCGTGAACTCGGTCATTGTGGTAATGAAACTACATACATGTAAATCATGTCAAGATGACGACAACAGTTACTATGACAAGACATTTTTACTGACCACTCTTTTTCAGGGGGTAGCACTGTCTGATGTCCTCGCAAGTTCGTGCCGGGTGTTTCTTGCTGCCATCGGGGCTGCGCATGCTGTCGATCTGACTGCTGAGGGCCTTCAGAGTGGCCTGGACGCCGGGGTCGGCCTGTAGGGCCTCGGAGCCATTGCTATTGGGCAGGGCCTCGTCCTCGCTGAACTCTGGAGGTGGTGGCGGCCCGTAATCACCCCCACCGAATAAGTCGTCCATAGCTGCAGTGGGGCGGCCAGGGGGACCAGGAGGCCCAGGGGGACCCTCCTCTCCAGGAGGTCCCTGGTGAGAACAAATGAAAAGATGGCGATTTACTACATAACACTAGCCTTTAGCATGTATACAGCAGGTAATTAAGGCTATACAAATACGTTCTATTTCTACAGATGACTACTTGCCTCGGGTCCGACATCACCACTTAGACCACGAGTTCCTGGAGGTCCCATTGGTCCAGGCTGCCCCAGGTAGCCTTCTTTACCAGAAGGACCCACTGGCCCAGGAGGTCCCTAAGATGGAACATATGGTCCTTTGTACTGTATTTTTTGGAGTTTGTTCAACAAGTTATGCTATAATTTGTGGATCAGATATTGCCCCCCATTTTAACAGTAATACTCACTCTTTGGCCACTTGGTCCAAAAATTCCAGGTGCTCCCTGATCTCCAGTTGAGCCCTTGTTAAAACAACACACAGATATTCAAAATGCGCCCTAAATTTCGCTTAAGATATCAACATACCAACAAGTATTGGTATGAAATGGCAGTGTGATCATTGTCCTTACTGGTGGTCCAGGAAGTCCTTGCAGACCAGTGAATCCTCTGTGACCTTTCTGCCCCCTCTCGCCATGATCACCAAGGTCTCCTTTATCGCCTCTGGGTCCTTGTGGTCCCTGTAAGTGTGCGTTTATGAGTATCTGTGTACCAGTATATCTATTTTTTGTAATGCTATTAAACAGCAGTCCTCAAGGAAATAGTGTACCAGCAAGCAAGTAATGACAATATGTGTAAGATCTTACTGTGAGGCCTCTCTTTCCAGCTGAACCAGGAGGACCCACCGGACCTCTAGAGCCCTGTTTTAGTAAAATACAGATATGAAGACTTGTACAGCGTATATGAAACATATATGAAAATATTGAGATATACTTTGTTTCATTAAGCAAACTATAGTTTATCTCCCTCACACACAAACACAAATGTATCCGTCACCTGCAAACCTAAATAAGGCATTTCAGATTACATATTATAGCAATTGTTGACAGTGTGCCATTTGATTTCCATAAATCAATCTCATAAAACACAATAACATCTGGAACATGATAAGAACAACAGATTATGGCTCACCTACAACGGAGTATTAGGGCCACAAATGAAGAAAATGTTTTTGTTGTTTTTGCCATGACAAGATTAAACTCAACATGTCGACATAAAACTCGAAATTTCGAGAATAAAGTTGAAATATCATGTCAATTTTAATCTCGACACTTCGTCTTTTCTCTCGACATTCAAAACTAGTTGGTATAGTTGCTAAATCCGATTCTGAAGTACAATTTCACCAAATCATCTCGGCCAACTGAGTCTGACTGTCAGGATTCAGTGGCAACTACTTTCGAGCGGTCGCTCTCTCTCCAAACTAGTTTTGATGGACATATCAAGATGAATTGTCGAGATTAAAGTCCACATGATATGTCAAACTTATTCTCGAAATTTCGAGTTAAATGTCAACATGTCAACATTAAAGTTGACATATTTCAACTTTATTCATGAAATTTTGAGTTTAATGTCAACATGACTTTAAAGTCGACATGTCAAGTTTAATCTCGTCATAGCAAAATGCGTGGCCCTAATACTCCAAATGTCAAGGAATCGTGCATAAAACCAGGTAAAGCACACATACTGGTTCTCCCCTCTTGCCAGGACCTCCAGTTGTACCAACAGGGCCAGGAGACCCAGGAGCCCCCCGAGCCCCAGTCAGTCCCTCAGGGCCAAGATCTCCTCTGTCTCCCTGTGGGTCAGCACAGGTGTGAAAAGGGAAGGAGGAGCGGATTAAGACAACCTTTGGTTGGGGGATTCCAAACGTGAGGTGTAGTGAGTTAAGATACACTATAGAGAGTGGACAGCAGTCTTACCCTGAGACCGAGACTTCCATCCTTGCCTGGTG
The DNA here is from genome assembly GCF_017589495.1 of Alosa alosa. Taxonomy (NCBI): domain Eukaryota; kingdom Metazoa; phylum Chordata; class Actinopteri; order Clupeiformes; family Clupeidae; genus Alosa; species Alosa alosa. Next base: position 33,834,109 of record NC_063191.1, on the reverse strand, counting down.
GGCCATCAGCGCCAGGTACACCCTGATAAGATAGATTGGATAATATTGTTCTGCTGACATTTTTATTGTCATCTGTAGACTATAATGTTGTTCTTTGTTTAAGCAGCACACATATGATGCCAGGGTGAAGATTACAATGCATCTTAAGAAATATTCTAATCAAGAGGCTAATGCACTATTATACAGTCTAATAAACAGTTTGATCTGGTCGAACTAGTTAGTAATTTCTGATTGGACAAGAGGCATTCCATGAGTGATTTGATATCTCAGGACATCCCCACTCGCTAGTAAATTAGTAATCACTCCACATTTTGCATTGAATTGTCTAATGTGAATGTTCCATTCATTCAAAGTGAGAAAGCAGTGATTTCATAACATCACAATTGACAGTGATTGAGTGAGAAAATGGAGTAAATGGAGTAGGGTGATTGTTCAATTTAGCATGTGACGTATAGACAAGCAAGTAGGCTTTACAAATTACTGTGTGCACAAGCACATCTAGCCTCTCTCACTGAACTTTAAACTCTCGAAGTGAAGAGTTATATTGCTTGGCAACAACAGGCGCAAGACAGATTGGAACTATGCTTTAGGGCGGAAGATGAAGAAACCAAATCAAATGAAGTAATAGAGCAATCTGATGCCTTTAAGATCGATCAGATGAAGTAATAGAGCAATCTGATGCCTTTAAGATCGATCAGATGAAGTAATAGAGCAATCTGATGCCTTTAAGATCGATCAGATGAAGTAATAGAGCAATCTGATGCCTTTAAGATCGATCAGATGGTAGTAGAACTGTTGTATGGAAGTAATTTGGCACTTGTGATTGTGGCATTGGTAGCAGATTTTGCCATGGCTGTGATAACCTGCGGCATTGGGTCTCTGGCCTCGTGCCTACGGCCGAAACACAGCCATGGTGATCTCTGTTACGCCACTCTCACTCGTGCCATACTGCTTAAGGGTGAGAAGGAAACAATGTTATGCTGAAAAACAGTCATCTTAAATGCCCATTTCAGGATATTATGAGCTAAATTAATAAAAGTGATGCAAGTCTCATGTGAACGTACTGGAGGTCCGTGGTCTCCACGGGGTCCATTAGCACCTGGCACACCGACTGGTCCGGAAGGGCCTTTGTCACCCTGAGCACCAGGATTTCCCTGTTTTCCTGGAGGACCCTGTAAACACATCAAGCCAAGCCAGTTAAGTTAAGTAGCACATTTTGAGTTAAATAGCATATTTGGGTAAGTAGCATATTTGGGTTAAATAGCATATTTGGGTAAGTAGCATATTTGGGTTAAATAGCATAGCTGAGATTTAGGGTCTTGAATTCAATCCATACCGCAGGCCCTGGAAGCCCATGCATTCCACGTTCTCCTCTTTGACCAGGAAGACCCACAATTCCCCTCTGTCCTGTTGTGCCAGCCGGACCTGGTGGTCCATCAGGGCCCTGAAAGTGAGGAAGATTTACTATTGGTCATATGGATGCATTTATCCAAAAAAAAGCACGGACAGTAAATTGAGAGTAAATAATTCAAGGCACATAATTGTATTTCATTTCCAGTCTGTTCAGATCCCTGGATATTATATCTGTGTTTGTAGCACTAGTGGCTATTTGAAAGGCCCTCTTTTCATCCTTTATAAGGGAAGGAAACACTGGAGCACACAAACGTTTAAAATACTCATTTATCTAAAAAAGGGCATGAAGACTGGAGTAACGTTTAGATGTATGAGTACATCTTCATCAGAGTCAGTGGAAGACAAAGGCGGTGATGTCTTATAAAGTACATCTAGAATCATCCTCAGATGAGTAAAAGGGGGCAGTACCATCAAGAAGCCAATGGCATCAATTAACCAACTCCAACTCCCTCTTCTTATTCGTCATAAGAGACGTTAATAGGATATTTACCGTGGGTCCATCCTCTCCACCGTCTCCTTTGTCTCCTAAGCCACCAGCAGGACCAGCTTGGCCTCTCTCACCCTGACGTCCTGGAGGTCCATGGTCTCCACGTAAGCCAGGTGGTCCTTCTTTCCCAGGAAGACCAATCGGTCCAGCTGGTCCGACAGGACCCTAACAAATACAAAAAAGGTTAAGCCATTTCTTTACTTCCCTTTTCCTTTTATTGCCAGGTGAGCCCACCCACCACCCCTTTCTATCACTCTACCCAGTCAACTCCAAGCAGATGGGTTCCCATCATCACCTACAGTAGGTGTAGTCCTTTAGCTTTAGGACGTTTGGGGTTCTTGCTGTAGTCCTCTGTCAATTTCAATATTCATATTGGTGCTATATGTAATAAATAATACTAAATGGAGAACTGATTACTCACAGTTGGACCTGGTGGGCCAACTCGTCCAGCAGAGCCAGGGAAACCAGTTGGGCCCTGAGATAAAAAGAGACAACAAGTCAGCTCTCAGGTTTAATTCCTCTCATCATATGCTGGCTATGTTTGGATCAAAATGAACCAACGACAAAAACCAAAAACACCTACAGGTGCTCCCTGTGTTCCTCTGCCACCTTTAGGCCCAGCAACTCCTACAGGACCCTAAAAAACAACCAATTCAATCTTGTAAGTTTGCAGCCTCATGTAAAATAGATTACTGACAAATGGTAAGTGTTTAATGTATACTCACTGGAGCCCCGTGACCTCCTGACAACCCTGGGGGCCCAGGTGACCCAGCATCTCCTTTCTGTCCTGGCTCTCCAGGCTCTCCCTTTACTCCGGGCTGACCATCAGGACCCTGCACAGATCACGGGAGCAATCAACATGATGGAGTGAGTGTTAAGACCCAATTTCAGGTGAATTTAGCCATGGGGAATATTGGTCAACTTACAGGTGGTCCGGCAAATCCAACAGGACCAATTGGCCCAGGTTCTCCTGGAGATCCCTAAGGACAGGGATAGTTGAGTTTAGTGCAACATGTAAATACTGGGTCCCTGTTTTCTGTTATCGGTTTTGTTGAAATAATTACTCACTGGCATTGCTCTTGACCCTGGTGGTCCAGGTGGCCCTTTTGGACCAGGTTCTCCCTAAGAAGGAATTCCAAAATATCATGTTATGGCAAATTGAAAAGTATTGCTGATTATGGTTATGTAATTACGACAATTTGCCAGTCCTAGACAAGCCTCGCAGTCATCTTGCAGACCATGTGTTGGCTATCACAATAAAATAGTCAACAAATCAAACACAACAAAACAACAAAAAAGGCAACAAAAAAAAGTTCTTTACCTTCTCACCACTAGGGCCAGCAGGTCCTCCTGGGCCCACAGGACCGGGAAGTCCCTATCATCACAGCATAAACAAGACCATGTCAGGGAGGGCTTCAGTCGTATTTGCCAGTGAATTATATCAGAAGTATTTGCCAGCGGAGACATATGAAACACAGGAGAAACATGCCATCACATGCCCCCCTCACAGTTTGAGCACACACACGGACACAATGAGATAAGGAACTGTGCACAATCCATTTGGATGAAGACATGGAATTTAAAGCAACGCAGCTGAAGTCTTGTAAACAGGGCGGTTGCTTATCCCAGTGCAAACAGCCGCCTCTTCTATTTGTTATTGAACATGTTGTCCTATGAAAGTCTCAAGTCTGTAAAAACATGTTAACTTATGTTTTTGCCAAAAGGTTTGCTACCAGAATACTCTGAAGTTTTGGTACTAGAATAATTTGCGAGGGTGAGCCATTTATCAGTTATTCGATGTTCAATGGATTTCCATGTACCTAATTGCAGACCAAACTGAAGTCAACAGAACTGAAGTAGATCATATTGAGATACCAGGCCCTCAAAACATGTATCTATTATCACTAACAGTATTGTGTCCTTTGCAAAGATACAACAGGATTCTTCAATACTTTGTCTTTGTCCACATCAAATAATGTAGTGTCATTTTAAAAGACTCACTCTGGCACCATCATTTCCTGAGGTTCCCTCTGAACCTTTATCCCCCAAGGCTCCCTGAAATGATCAAACAGAACATATTTACAACTCTGTGCTGTCTTGACAGTAATTGTGACATGACATTGTCCCCACAATTGTTCAGGTTCATACTCTGTCTCCTTTTGGTCCAGATGGCCCAGAAATGCCCCTCTCTCCTGGCATGCCCTGGAGCCCAGGTGGGCCAAGGTCACCAAGAGCACCTGTAGGTCCTGGGCTTCCCTGTGGATGGAGGGAGACATGTAAATGTTCTGCTACAAACTGTTATTGATGTATTTCCATACAGAGTAATTGGACAAATCAATACACCATGACAGTAACTGTCAAGGCCAAACAGCAACGACATAGTTTCGGGACGTACCTTTGCTCCGTCGGGTCCTGCCGCTCCAGGAATACCCTTAGGTCCCTGCAATCCGGGAAGCCCCGGATCGCCTCTCTCACCAGGTGTGCCACGCTCTCCCTAATAGGTAGATAACATAGCAAGCGTAAGAACAAGCGTAGGAAAACAATGCAAAGAACCCTAGTCTAAGCATATCATGCATATATATACTCTTTTGATCCCATGAGGGAAATTTGGTCTCTGCATTTATCCCAATCCGTGAATTAGTGAAACACATTAATCCTGGCGCAGTGAGCTGCCTGCATCAACGGGGAGCAGTGAGGGGTTAGGTGCCTTGCTCAAGGGCACTTCAGCCGTGCCTACTGGTCGGGGTTCGAACCGGCAACCCTCCAGTTACAAGTCCGAAGCGCTAACCAGTAGGCCACGGCTGCCCCAGACAGTGGAATTGAACCCACAACTTTTCAGGCTACTGCATGCTAGCCAAGCTCCTTAACCACTACACTACTACTGCATGCTAACCAGAAATTGTGCAGTCGAGATTCCCACATTTGAGGAATTTGCAGGGGTCAGCACGACCGGATGTGCAATGGCCGAGCCTCGCCCTGGGCAAACAACCTTCATGATCATTGTATCACCCCTGCCAGGTAAGTATGAGCATTGTCTAGCATAGTCTAGCATTGTTTTGAATCTTCAGAATAGTTCTTGAAATCAAACTCACTCTTGGTCCAAGGGCACCCACAGGTCCAATTTCTCCAGAAACGCCCTGAGTATGACATTTTAATGCATCATGAATATTACAACCAATGACTATATAGGACTATATTAACATAGTTGTCATGCTTATAGAGGCTATGCACATTAGAAAGTAAATTTTAATTGGTGGTGTTGAATTAACATTAGACCATTCCTTACCTGGTCACCTGGCTTTCCTCCCTCTCCTGGTGCACCTGGAGGTCCAGGTAATCCCTAGACACATGACAAAAGACAGACAAAACATCAGCATTAGATCAGCATTAGTGCACATGTTGACATAGTTATTCAGCCACCTTAGGGGCCGTGCACACAACGCTGGTTTTTGTGAAACCGAGGTTTTGAGGTTTTGTTAACGGTTACGCCTTGCATGTACATGACGCTGGCAGTTTAGGAGACTGAAACCGTCAGCTTTTGAAACCGGCTTCCGAAGTGGGAACTTTTGAAACCGCCGTTTTGAAACTTTCGCCATGTAGACGCCTGTAGGTGCGAAGCCGGCAACTTTATGACGACATAGCCCCATCTCTCAACTCAGCCACGGCACTCGACCTGACATGTTGCTTTGTCAAAACAAACCAAACTATTTATTTATCATATTAAAATGTTTTTCTTTCCCCTGTCATGATTTATGTGCACAATGTAGCCTATCAGCCTTTAGTAGCTAAGTTAGAAGCACACGTTAGCTTAACTTAGTTAAACATTAGCTTACTGCATGTTACTTGTTAGTGTTTTCTCCAGTGGTGCTCAGACCTAATGCAATGCGTAGGCTAAGCATTTGAAATTTTAACATAGCAGTCATATACCTTGAAAATGAACTTTATTAGTTTAACAGTTGAATTGAAAACCGAATTGTCTGTAGTCTCCTTATTTCATGCGACTGCTTAACCAGAGCACTTCTTAGACATTCTCTGGCTTAACAAACTGTTTCAACAATGTTTTCTTCTACGCGATTCACGCAAAATTATCGTAAAGCTTCTGCACAGCGGCGCCATCGACTGGTCTGGCATATGCACTACAGCACATTTAGCCGGTTACACCTCTGTGTGTACACGCAAGGTTTTTTCTTGCCGGAGTCGTTAAAGGTGTGAAAGCAGTAAGAGAAAATCCACCCGGCGGTGTCGTGTAAACGGCCTCTTAGTTGAGAGGAATAGGCTGTAGTTCTCACCTGGAAGCCATGCATGCCAGGGGGTCCCTGCTCTCCTCTCTCTCCTGCTGGGCCCTGAAACAAAAGAGGGTCAATGCTGACACTGAAAACTCTGCTGAGGTTATGTGTTCTCAGTGACAACCTGTAGTGAGTTGATCAAAATAAAAATTTTGACTAAACAGCTGCTCACATTGGCTGAAAAGTCTGAAATTATCCAGTTTCTATGTTTGCCTTTTACATTTATGTACATTCAAAATTACATCTGATATGATTATAAGTCAATAGCACCAATAAGGTTCTACTAAAGGATAAAGTGTATTTTTGAATATAAACAAAAAAATGGCAAAACTTACAGCAGGACCTGCAGGACCAGCTGGGCCTACTTCACCATCTTTACCAGGAGGCCCCTGAAACAAAGCAATAGTCAGAACTCCTTCAGAGAACACCCAGGAAAGGATATCAGCTGCTGGCATGCATGGTTGGCCGTGACACTTACTCTTTGCCCTGGAACTCCACCAGATCCTTGTTCTCCTGTCTTGCCTGGATCTCCCTACATACATTGGCATTAACTTGTTAGATCCTGTTAGGTGGCACAACAACTGACCAGACAAAACCTTGTATTTGTCAAACTTACACTGAAACCTTTAGGACCGGGCAGTCCCATCGATCCTGGCTGGCCTCGTGTGCCAACAGACCCAGCTGGCCCTGGACGACCGTCCTCACCTGGTGGACCCTATGAAAAAACAAAAATGTGTTGTTACTGTTATCATAATACTTTATCATTGCTTTTCAAACACAATCATTTTCCTGTATAATTAATGAGCTGCTCAGCATACCAGTGGCCCTGGTTTTCCTTCAGCACCTTGGACACCTGGTGTTCCAGTCAAACCCTTTGAAAGAGGAACAGTAATCCGCATTAGTACAGTGTATCAGCAATACTGAGTAAAAGAAGAACAAGTCTTTGCATGGATCCTTGCATGGGGAATGACTGTATTGTTATGGTTACCCTGGCTCCAGGTAGCCCAGGCTCCCCTGTCCGCCCAGGATCGCCATTGGTGCCCTTTGGTCCACCGATTCCTGATGGTCCTCGGTCACCTTGGGCTCCCTAAGAGTGAGAGAAAATGACGAATTTTACACTTTGATTTTCAGTAAAGGAGAATTTTGTTGGTCTACTGGTAAACATTTCATGAGTATCATATATACCTTAGGGCCAGGTAATCCATCAGCACCAGGGAATCCTCTGTTTCCAGGAGCACCCTATGGAAATACGAACAGAGATGTAATGATTTACAATTATAAACTAAACAATCTCGTATATCATGGGATTCCATTAACGTTCCAGGGTAATTTCTGATTTATCTCAAGCAAACATTGCCATAAAGGTACCACATGTCCGCAAAACTTTGACCATTTCAAATGTGTACAACAACTGAACAATTGAACTCACTCTCTCACCAGGAGGTCCAAGAGGGCCCACCGACCCTGGGTCTCCACGAGCACCTCTTTTCCCTTCCTCTCCCTGAGGGCCTATAGGTCCCTGGGCCCCTGAAGGTCCCTGTCACATTCAGCATTCAAAGGTAGGAAAAAAGATATCATACACAAGGATGAATATGTGAAATAAAGCTGAAACACATTTCAGTTGTTTTCAGTCAAACAAACTACATTCATTTGTTCATATGTCTAGTCTGTATGCACAATATTGGATTACCCCCGATATTTAACACGCCGATATCTTCAAACTCATTTTGGCCTATTGCCATTAATGATGACGATAATGATGGTCATTTGTATTTCCTTTAAGAGTCTCTACTAAAATTCATCTATTGCTCTTATTGTGATAAGGCCTAGTTGTTGCAGATACAGGTGTACAAGTTCCATTGTCATTCACTCTACCCTAAATGTATACTTTCATAAATGTCGCTCACGAACAATAGGGAATTATTGCAACATGGAAAAAAATATGCAATTTCATATATGACATAGGCCTACTGTGTGCCATATTGACATATGTGAAATGTAAATATGTATGACATATTGACATTAAAGAAATGTAAATCTAATCCTTTTTTGAACAGATTAGTATCGTCTGAAATCCTAAAAGATTGTGCCAATTATTCTGCCAGGAATATATGCAGAAATACTGCCGATACTGATAATATAATTCTCAAACTGTTAACTACCAATCCGATGTCCTACTGATAATTTCGGGTATCCCTCGTCTGCGTTGATTTCACGGGAACATTCAAATGTAAATGATCTATGGCAGTTGTCATTTATCACTTACAATTTCGCCTTTAGGTCCAGCCTCTCCTTTAAATCCAGGAACACCAACATCTCCCTACAAAAGAACATCACTGTAAGTTTGTCTGAAGTTATTCAACACAACTTCACACTAATGGCACATGGCAGTCATATTCCTTTTAAAGTGGATCTGCATTGGGACTGCCTGAACACATTAACACAAATAACTAAAGAAGGAGGAACTGATGGTTACATTGCACCAACTCTAGACTGCAACTCACTGAAAGCTGCTGTTCATACTCACTCATTTGGATGTGTACTGTATTTTTTCTTTTGTTCTATCTCAAGTTAGTGGGGTTTTCTGTGTCCAAATCTTGTGTTGTTGTGTATCTTGTGTTGATAGCATGTCATTTTTTCCCCATTGCATTAATGGTTTCTCTTCAGATATTCTAGAACTAGGTGATACAGTACCTATGTCAATTCTGTTGTTATTGTAATATCTTGCCATAGCACATAAGATATAGATAAGCACATCTCTTGGCATAGTGTCAAATCGGTGAGCTGGTTGGGGTTCTCTGTTGAATTACAGGGGTGCAAATTCCAGAAGAAAGCAATGTCTGACCACTGGATGCACTACAGTGGTGTGTCCTTAAAGACTCTCGACTGTCTGACTCCACTCTTCTCAAAGCCTGACGGGCCAGCTCCAGATTGAGGAGATGATAGACGACTGAGTGGTGTGCCAATAATGCCTTACATATAGCACCATTTCAAACCGTTTTTTAAATGAAAGCGTGGAACATGTACCCCTGTGCCTTTGATTCCAGGCTGTCCAGTGCTTCCTTGGGGCCCAGGGGGACCGTGTGGACCCAGGAGACCACCAGGACCTTGGGGACCTGGATTTCCCTGAGGAAACAAGGATTACGGAATGTTTACGTTGAATAAATCCTGAAAGGTCTACAAAGGGTATTATGATTGTTCACTGAAATACAGTCCTTAATAATGAATGTCATTTGCTAGGGTGTCGTAAGATGCTAGATATTTGACGATTCTGCCTTTTCTACATACCACAGGACCCTTGGTACCAGGACCTCCATCAATACCTGCTGGACCCTAAAACCATCAAACAAGGAGAACACGTTTTTCAAATACTGATATGTGTGTATATTCAGGAGGTAAATGCGCCTGAATGAGGATGATGACACAGAAAACACTGTTCAAACCTGAAGACCAGTTGATCCAACTCTTCCTTGGTGTCCGGTCTCACCTCTCTGACCTTGTGGTCCCTCAGGCCCTCGCACACCAGTGGGTCCAGGTTGACCCTAGATATTGGTGCAGAGGTTAAAACTCTTTTGGCTTTGCTTTGCTTTATAAACCTTGTATTTGCTTTATAAACCTAATTTCAGCCAAATCCAGTCCAAATCCAAGACTGATTAAATGACATGCTATTACATTCTAAATCTAAAGTTGAAATATCCAGAGATGGCTAAAAGTATATGCTGTAACAGTTCAGGTGTCCCAACAATGAGTCGGAAACTATTTGTCTGTTTGTATTGCGCTACTAATTACTTAGTTTATGTGTCTAATAATATTTTTTATAAGGTTTGTGTCTAGTTGATATATCTTAACTTAGGCTTAAGAGTAAGACATCATTGTAATATAGCCTACTTACCTTCATGCCTGGCATTCCTGGAAAGCCAGGGGCACCGGAAAGACCTAAGGGTCCCTATAACAGTCAACAAAAAAGGTATGTATAAATGTATATATAAAGGTATGTATAAATGTATATATAAAGGTATGTATAAATGTATATATAAAGGTATGTCCTAAAAGGTAATGAAATGTTTAGGTCAACTTTACAGTTGAATACAGGGAATTGCCCAAAGGATATCTACAGGCACCCAGCCTATTCTTAAAACCAGATTCACCAAGATTCTGGCCTTTGGCTTTATGATAAGCATTGCCTATTGTCATGGTTATAGCGGGTAGTTTATTTAATTGAGTGATGACATTTTGGCTTATTTGAGAAGTATTTAAGTAGTTGAAATACAATCCCTCAAATACAATCCCTCAAAGTATTTTGTTACAAACTACATTTGAGCTTTTACAATCCTGCAAAATACAAATATACTAAAGTTTAATATTTTAAATACATATAATTGAAATACTGTCCATGTCTGTGTGTGTGTGTGTGTGTGTGTGTGTGTGTGTGTGTGTGTGTGTGTGTGTGTGTGTGTGTGTGTGTGTGCGTGCGTGCGTGCATGTGCTTGTGTCTGTGTGTGTGCATGTGCATACATATGTCTGTGTGTGTGCACGTACATATGTCTACTGTGTGAGTATGTGTCATCCGTATGATTACTGTGAATGTATGTGTGTGCGTGTGTATCTGTTTATGCACATGTGTGCATATACAATGGGTTAACATGACCCCTGGAGGCAAACATACGCAAAAAATGGTCATCCTAGGCCCTACGGTTCTCAAGATATTCACAGAAAACTCTGTTGGTGTACGGTCACTAAATGTACACATAAATTAATTTATTGTATGGCCCCCCATGAACGAAAGTCCACAAAACTTGGCATGCATTCGGAGGGTGTCATAATGATCCTACACTTTCAATTTCGTGCAGTTTTGACCATGTCAGCCAGAGATATTGTGATTAAACACCTAATTTTTTGCTTTTTAATTTTTGACTAGGTGGCACTATACATGAAATAAGGGGTAATGTGATGGGTTAACATTGCCCCTTAAGACCAACATACAAAAAAAAGGTGGTCCTCCTAGGCCCTACGGTTCTCGAGATATTCACAGAAAACTGTGTCCGGCCACCTACAGGCCAGTTGGTGTACAGTAACATAAATTAATTTATTGTGTGGCCCCCCATGAACGGAATTCCACGAAACTTGGCGTGCATTCAGAGGGCGTCATAATGATCGTACACTTCCAATTTCATGCAGTTTTGACCATGTTAGGTCACAGATACCTGCAATTACAACACCTCATTTTTACTTTTTTGTTTTTAACTAGGTGTCGCTATACATGAAATGAGTGGTTATGGAATGGGTTGACATGGCCCCTTAAGATCAACATACGAAAAAAAGGTGATCCTCCTAAACCCTACGGTTCTCGAGATATTCACAGAAAACTGTGTCTGCCCTACCCTCCTTTCGGGGGGTCCAGTCCAGCGGGGGGGCCACAGATCAAAACGAAAAACGATGGTTCCATGCTATCCATGTGGGGCTACATGCCCACAAAGATTTGTGTACCCCGGTCTTTGGCCATGCGATAATAACAATAGATCGGCAAACCTAATACAAAAAGGAAATGAGCCTACAGCCTTTGCTTTTCTTCAACATTTCTCTTACCATTGGGCCGTGCTTCCCAACATTTCCAGGAGGTCCCCGGGATCCCTACAACAGCAAATGGTAAAATGAACAAGTATGTAAATATACCATGAACATGCACTAACAGGGCAAACTTTTAATGCAAGTGGATTCTTTTTATTTTCATCTGAAATTAGCTGACAAAATATTGGTTGAGAGGACACTTACAGCCAGTCCACCTGGTCCTGAGCGTCCTCTCTCTCCTGGCATTCCTCTGGGGCCCTTTGTGAAATAAAATAAAATCATCTTAGAAAGAGAACCTCCGACATCCTTTTGTTTCACTTAAACTGCCTACTTTATCTCTACATCTGTGAGAAAGATGAAATTATACCTGGTTTCTTGTCATAGAGGCTGTCTAGCTTTGCAAACTAGCCAGGTGGTAGTTGTGACATTCTAAGGACTTTGCTTTAAGGGCATCAATACGTGGTTCACTATAAATTCCTTAAATATGTCATGTTTCAAGTATTAAGTTAGTAAATCTTACCATAGGACCAGGTCCACCCATAGGACCTGTAGGACCTGATTCTCCCTAAAGGAACAAACAGCATCAGTTGTCGTGATAGTGATAGAGTATACATGCCGAGCATTACAGCAGAAATGGTAAAATAGTAAATATAAGTATAAGTATAAACATATAACCAAACTCCACTGTACAATAGAGACAGTAGGAGATAAAACAAAACTAAATACTAAATATACTATATCAATTAAATGTAAAAAATCCAGTGTGCTTGAGGGTGATCAAGCAGTAGTCCTGTAGTTCTGTGTGTATGGTAAGGTGCTCAAGAGAGTGAGTGTCATGGTGAAGGTGCAAAAAGTAGTCCAACATTAGTAGTCCAACATTAGTCCAACAATCATCATTCTGATGCTTCTGCTGAATTGATCTCCCAACCTTGGATATTCAAGGATGTTTGCACTGAAAACACTTACCTTCGATCCTACGGTACCACGCTCTCCTTTCACACCACCTGGCCCTTGGTGCCCCTGGAATATCAGACATAATATTCAGCATTTTGACTTGAAAATACGACCTGCTACCCACTCTGACAGATGGAAGAGTGGAAATCAAAACACAAAGACATGAGATGAAGGGGGGCAGGTCAGAGTTTCACCTCTAAAACCACTTTAGATGTAAATGGGGCCTAAATAAATTACAGTAACGTATGGGTTATGCAAAAGTCTGTCAGATGAAGAATTTACAGTGCACTCACTCTGTGACCTTTAAGGCCAGGGGGTCCAGGTGTGCCAGGGAATCCTCTTGCTCCCTAATATTCAAAATATACATAATACTCAAATAAGGCTGTAATTTATGAAATGGATGAAATATAAAAGATTTATCTAAGCAACCAGAAATAACGCTTTTCAGGTTTACCGGTGACCCTGGAAATCCCATCTCCCCATTCTTTCCTCCAGTTCCTGCTTCACCCTGGGAAAAAAATGATTGACACATCAAGTTAACCATAGAAAGTAATGGCACGAAAAACACTGAGACTTTGGTGAAACAATCTGCTTACATCTTCACCAGGTTTTCCTGGAGGGCCTTCAGGACCTCTTGGACCTGAATTTCCCTATGAAAGATAAACAGACCTGTTATGCACGTTGTTAGGATTGGGCTATCCAGGCTGTTACACTGAAACAGGTTTGCTGTTAAAGACCTGGCCAAACGTGGATATCTTCAGACCATGTATATAAATGTTTGAATAAATTGTTGTAATAAGATAAACATAAATTATGTGTCTCGATTGCTGGTTCACAAAGATCCTGGCCTTCCTAATTTTCACTTTGTATTTACACATTGTTTATCAAATAAGCTACAACCAGTAGTCATCTCTCACAATTTGGCTGGTATTGGGTAATGTGTCAGCATACCATTGGTCCTGGATCACCAACATCACCAGGGGATCCTTGAGGTCCAGAGGATCCCTGAAACATATGGCCAACGGTCAACGGTCACGGTTTATGGAATAGGAAAAATACAGACTTTCACAGGTACATATGAGTGTGCAAAGAGGAGCATGCCAAGAATGAGTTGTTATGTAAGGGATAATGTATTGTCCGCCGGTAATTATCAGAAAATAAGTCCCGACAGGGAGAACAGAACCCTGACGCGCAGTGGAGGGGTTTTGCTTCGACCTGAAGGGACTTATTTTCTGATAATTTCCAGCGGACAATACATTATCCCGCTTATTACACGGCTACTTGCCAAAACGAGAAAAGAAACCTAACACAATGGGTCTTTAAATTATTTTGCTACCGTTTCGTGTCTTCTGCTGACAAAATAGATAGTTCGCCACACAGATAGAACTTGACAGTTTCAGGTGTTGCGTGGCAACGTCTTACTAGTTTAGCCTACTTTCCCTTTCAATGAAATTCCATTGCAATAAGCGAACCGACGTCTTGCGGAGGGATATGAAAGACGTTAATCAACCCGTTGCCATTGACAGCAGTGATTATATACTTTGCCGGTGATTTATGTAGATTTAACATAGGCCCGAACGTTGGGAAGGCCCATTCATGTGAATGGAACTTTCTGCAGCACTCTAAAGAGCCGTGTAATAAGTAATTGATAATAAGCCTATATTAATTAATCAGACAGATGAAAGCAGAGTTCTCTTACTGGCATGCCGTTTGGCCCAGGGGGTCCTCTTGCTCCAGCCTCACCCTGAAAGGAAAGTAGAACAATCATCAATGGCATATTACCAAAATAATACAGTTCAAGATCTCATTTCTTATTTGTCATGGCCGTTGCTTAGAGACCAATGAGGACTCATTTGGCTGGCTGATTTATAAAAATAAAGGTGGGAAAAGGTCAGATTGACTTCAGGATTGTTGAAAATCATAATGATTTATAAAATGAATTTGAATGTACCTTTTTGCTTTTCCACTAGTTTGACATTTGACACCTTATCCCAAAAAAGTGTCTTCACATATTACGGTCATTCAGTTCATAAGACTAGGAAGGGACAAGTCTGGACATAAACTGGCGAGAGTTAAAAGAAAACTAAAAATATTATTATTATCTCTGGTTTGCAACAGTCATTATTCAGAACAGAATTGTGGCCACATAGTTGATTTTTCTTTGTTCTACTTCTAGTTCTATTGGTTTCTGTTTATCAATAATTGTCTCAGACAAACTGTCATTACCTCACATTTTTTTGTCATTCAAAAATAATACTATAACACTCACGTCATGACACTCCTTGCTATAGCCAATGAGAGAAGACGTGTATGTCTTAAACACATTAACACCCACTATACAGGTTCTATACTTCAGTTAAAAATAACAGCAGCAACCTCTGCTTACCTGCGACCCGTGCAACATTGCCAGGTTTCCTGATTTTTCATCGAATCCTCCAGCCATATTAGCAGACAGCTGGCCCTGGAAACAGCACATGTCTCTTCAGTCACATCCTAATACTTCTGATTATCAAATTAGAACTAAAGTCACACAATTCATTAGTGTGATCTCAAAACTGTAGGACTATGTTTTTGTTTGCCTCTATGACACACACACTGTCACAAAATATATATTCTTAAAGAGCTCAAACAAATATATTGAGTCATAAATTGTAACATCTAAAGAGACATAATAATCATTGTTGCTAAGTTATGATACCCTTGCCGAGGGATAGAAGGCAGGTCATAGATGTGATTAAGCACTGGACTTGGCTGATGACCAGTAATCATAGGAGTAGGAGTGCTGAGAAAATGCTAATGCTAGTCCCAGCGATGTAGGAAATGAACTAAGCATGCATGACTTCTTTTCCACTCAAATACTGGATTTATACATAATCAATATGGCCTCAAGAAAATCTGACAGAAATGGCAGAGCTTAGCACATGGTAATAAAGAAATAATCGACTTGTAAGGGGATAAACCATTGATCAGATCTCAGATGTTAAAGAGGGTTCTGGGGTACTGTATCTCCCTGCAGCCAGCCTAAGAGGAAGATATGAGCTAAGAAGAATAAGGGCTTCCGACTCTAACTTGCTTGACTAGCTTGAGGGTCTCCTGTAGCCCTAATGCCACACTTACTCCTGGATGAGTTGGATGTCCAGCCGGGCCGGGTGGTCCTGGGTTTCCTGGAATACCGGGTTCCCCGTCATATCCTGCTGGTCCTCTTGGACCCTGCAAGAAGATGGCTCCTGGTGAATAGTAGCAACTAATTCATTCAGTACTGTATGTATTTCACGTAAGCATACTGATTAGTGGAGAAAGGCTTGTAAATGGACTGTGGTCAGCATTTATTACATGAACTTCAGCTGACAGAGTGTAAATTCATAAAATCTAGAGGGTGTAATTATTGCTAATACCTCAGACTGGATAGCTGTCCTCTTAACTATCAGTATTTGTGAGGATGATTTCCTCATCTACCAGTCAGTTATCATCAAAGGTTTGTAAGTACTGTGATACAGATGCCATGTTGAAGGCTTTGGTTACTCACAGGTCTGCCTTTAGGACCACGGTCGCCTCTAAATCCAGGTGCCCCGGGAGGACCCTAAAACACAAGCAACACAACAGAGTGACCAGACGAACCAGAACCTGCATTTGTGATACTATAACTCCACACCACAAATTTAACCTGAGACCAAGCACAGTTACTTACTACCACCTAGTGTTCATTGTACGTGCATGACTTTACAAAATAACACAACTGTTTCTCTGCAAGCCAAACACTGGGATTTTTATATGTATTACCAAACTTGCGTTGACAAACAACTCACCATTTGCCCTGGGCGACCTCGAATTCCTGTCACCTGTAATAATATGATGATTAGAGATGATCAAATGAATTAAGCAACGTATCACTGCAGGGGATGAGCAGTTTTACAATATGAATGTACAGCAAGCAGTGTATACATACGAGAGGGACATCTCCTGGCTCTCCTTTTTGACCCTAAAAATAAAACATGAAAAACCTTTTTGAAAACATGAAGCAAGAAACCTTGTGATTATGTTGCAAAACACTGTGATACATGTGTTTTGTTCCATGCAACATAAAACAATGTAGCTCACCTTATACACTGTACCACCTGTAAAAGAAAATTGAAAGAGAGAATAACAACATTAGCAATCGTATTTTTGCATTTGATTATTTTTCTATTTTTACTGGTGTGACTGCTATGTGAGTCTGTAGGAAGGCCTCTTAACCTCTCATGTGCGTCTCACCTGACGTGCCAGTCTCATAGCCGTCCGTGTCGGTCTGACACCGAGGACAGCACTCGCCTGGCGGAGTGTACACCCTCTCACAGTTGGTCATGTCGTCACACTGGACCTCATCACATAAGATGGTCCCGCTGTCACACACACAGATCCGGCATGGCTCTGGCTTCCAAACGTCTTTGTTGGAGTACGTCTGACCGTCCTCCGTACAGCTTTCGTCATCTCCTGCAGACATGACAATAGATCATTCCCATTTAGCATTGTGTGGAAAACAGAATTTAAAAAAAAAAAGGTTTTGGGCTTTATGCCTGAAAACAAACAGGAGAGAGCAGGGTGACAGGAGGAGAGTGGGGGTCGGGAAATGACCCCGGTCGGACACGAGCCCAGGTCCCTGTGGGCACCTGTAATCCTAATGTGGTATGGATGCTGTACCCACTTGTGCCACTCACCCCCCAGGAACAGAGAAATTGTGTTTTTTTTAAGTTGTGGCTTTTTACACAAATTCATATGCATACATGACTGTGATTTCAGTGGAGTAAATGCAGCTCTTACTTCCCTGCATCTGCCATCTAGCCAAGATTAGAACAGACAAAAGAACTCAAAATATTTGACAGTCAACACCAGAAAGCCTTTGTGTGTTTGTGTGTGTGTGTGTGTGTGTATGCCTTTGGGCTCTTTAACCTTCAGGAAGTCACTCTTAAAACCTATAAATGTTTGGTTAAGACTACCATTTGGACAGTTTCTGGAAAAGGTGACCCCCTTTTATGGTAGTCTCTTATGGTCAGACGTTAGCTAATTCTGTCCATATGCAGTCTCCCAGGAGAGCTGTGATTCACCGCTAAAACACGAAGTGGTTTTCTTACCAGATATAAATCATTTTTCCAGAAAAAAAAATGCAACCAGAAATACACTATCACTCTCAAAACTCTGTTTTGTACTATACAACCAAATTCTCCCAAAACTGATAAGCTATGTGTTTTTTCCTGATAAAGAGGTAAGTACATGTGAAAGTGGCACATAATTTGAATGCGTTTTGTAGTAAGCTTGCCTGAGCATGGCAAGGACATGGCAAAGGTCATAAGGGTCTACAAAATTCTATAGTCGTCTGGTACAGCAAAATAACATCTCTAAGTACTTTCCCATTTATGTCTGCTGATAGTAAATATTTATGCAGCATCATATCATTTCCCATCTTATAATCTTTGGTGGCCATTTTGATATGGCAGTATTAGTACATTTCAAGCACTTGGGCATCAACTATCCCTCTCATACATGGTCTTCTACCTGCACGAACACCAGATGGCATTGAAGAGCTTGAGAAGGAATGTTTTTGAGACTGTATACACCAAGCATGGACAATAGGCCCCTACAGACAAAATCACAATGATTTCACTCAAATATTAGTTGAAAAGCTCTTGGCTGTTGAAAACAATGCCTTCAATTCCCTCACCATTTGCAAACAGATTTACCACAGCTAACCCATTATACACATTTCATAACACTTTTGCTACATATCTCCAGGCAAGAATTATAAAATAGATAAATGATCAAACAATCTAGTCATACAGACAATCCTTCCAGGTATTCATAGGTGGCAGTGGAGTTAATATCTACTGTACCATATTATTTATGCTGGTCTCTAGACCTTATTCTTGCACTGTTGCACTGTTGGACTAATGTTGGACTACTTTTTGCACCTTCACCATGACACTCACTCTCTTGAGCACCTTACCAGTCCCGGCCCTGTCACTACAAGCGTCTTATGTTTGATCACCCTCAAACACATTGGACTTTTTAAATGTAATTTATATAGTGTATTTAGTATTTAGTTTTGTTAGTTTTCTTATCTTCTACTGTCTTTATTGTACAGTGGAGTTTACTTATATGTTTATACTTATACTTATGTTTACCATTTCTGCTGTAAGTGCATGTTGTGTGTGATGTCTGTATGCTACTGAGACCCTTGAATTTCCCCTTAGGGATCAATAAAGTATCTATCTATCTATCTATCTATCTATCTACCTAGTTTTACAGACAGTTTGGCAGTCCTGCTTGCTGTAGCTTACTCTGCATGGACACCATAACAGAACAAGCTGATAAGAACCATATCTCCAAAGCACATTCTGGCAAAGGAAAAGATGGAAAAGATACGCTCATTGAAATGCTAATATCCTCGGGATAGATGTTGTTTGAAGTCGTGCTTTAACGTGCCTCACTGGGGAACCGAGAGAGACAGACGAGTCTGATGACTTCGGCTGACAACAGTGTGCCTTGAAAAATCCCTTTTGTAAAGTGCAGACGCTCCGCACAGTGGGTGTGCACATTGCTCAGGTATTAGTGTCTGGGAAGAGGAGGCATTTCCTTTGACCTGGGTGACTAAAGGAAAGCTCTAGAGATGTGTGTGGTATGTCTGAAGAAGAGTTTCCTGCTCCCCTGCATCACAAATGGAACATATGGTGGAGGAACCCCATGACAGCACAGATGTAGAGGCTGATGCCTCATCTGGCACGATGGAAAAATGACCCAATGGCACTCACCATGGATTTTTACGGCCTTTATAATAAACTGTTTGGTTTTGGAGGAGTTGGGGGAGAGGGGTGATTCTCCAAAAATCTTTCCAGTAAACTGTTTCGCAGCATTAGTTTGGCAGTATTTTTTATTTTTTCTATAATTTTCTGCTCTTGGACTTTCAGTGTGCTATTTCATGTATGAGGGATTGGTTTTGAGTGTGAGCTCTCCTATGAGGGAATCAACCAGTCAAAGCATAGAGCGTGCTTTTCTGACATTAAGTTATACTCATGACAGTAAATGGCAGCTATTTTCAGCCTTGACTTTATACATGACATCAATGTAAGTACTTTGTTTCCATCACCAATAACTCATCCCGCACAACTTCTTTGAGCTGAGTAAAAGTCTAAAATGCAACAAAGGACGGGTGGATCTCCATCTAGAAGATTTATGTCAGATATAAAACAATAGCACAGCGAAACTGTTTCAGTCTTCTCAAAAAGTAGCACTAAAACAGCATTGGTTTGCTTCCCCATGATTCTTAGGGATAAAGCTTCAAGAACATTCTCTCTGTACAGGCATAGAATGTAGTCCACAAGCTATTTCGCCAACCCCCCCCCGGTTCCAGCTAATTCAGTGCAGATTCTGTTCTTTCCGCAGACGTTTCTAAAAGCCCACAAATGATGACGACAGCGAAAGCGTACCCCTTTGAGGAGTCTTCCTGATGTAGATTTTCCGTTTGCCCTCCCCCTCAACCTGCACACCCCTCACCGTGAACATGAGCTCACCGGCTACATGTTAGTCTGTATCTGCTCTCCTCGTTGCCCCTCACCCACACTGACTGTAAGATTTTCCTCTGGAAAAAATGGGGGAGATAGCATTTGGTGCGTATCAAAAATAATAGCCCTCCCACGGACATCTAAAATAAGCCAGATAAATAACATCACACTAGCCAAGCAGGGGGGAGGGGAATGATAATGAAATATATCTGTCAAATGTAGGAAACAGGGACAAATGAATACTTTATGGATTTTCCCTGGCTGATGTGGAAATACTCATAACGTGCTGTGTTTAGAGGTTTGCAGCTGTTGCCAGATTGCAGGGGTTAGACAAATGACCTTATGGAAAAAGTGAGTCACTGAAGCAAATCTGTTTTCTTGTGTACAGCAGATTTTGCTTTTACCTTACAAAATGCACGGTCAATAAGGTCTATTAAGTTCCTTAAGCTCCTTGACCATCTTTTGAAAATAATGACAGAAATAAGAGAGTGGTATGACTCTGTGCCAGAAAGACTTTCAGACGCAAGACTGCCTCCTGGGTTCTCAGCTGGGCTTCTTCCAACATTACAAGACTGAGGAAAATGGGAACCAGAGGAATTGGGTCTCTTTTGTGGGCCACACTAAGAAAACGCTGTTCTGCTACAGGAAGATTATTTTTCCTCAACTTTTCAATGTCTTCCATTTTGAAACGGCTGGGGTCAGAGTTCAAAGGTCTTTTCCAAGTCCTTTGTTCAGTGACTACCAAGACCAGTTAGAGTTGTACTTCTCACACTGGCGGTGTCAAATGTGTCTGTAGGAAGTCGTGGAGTGATGACAAAGCTCGTTCATTTACAGTGTCTACTAACAGACACATGGACTTCAAAGTCACTGCGCAACCTATGATTATCCCTTGCCTCCCATGCCCAGATGGGTTTCGTTTTTCTCTGTGGTCTCCTGCGTATTGGTCAAAGGTGTATCAATTCTCAACCAAACTGACCCATTACCCTATTTGTACATTTTAAACTGCCAAATTTGTGCATTAGTAAGTTTGTTACAAACAGAGCAGAGATGGCCGGTCTAGTTTAGGGAGGGGAAAACAGACTAGAGCATGAAACACCTCTTCCTCTGGTTTAGACATGCACCTTCTCACCCTCTTTTCCACAATCAATTTGCTCTGCTCACGGGTAGGGCTGGCTGGGAAGCCCGGCCAGGAAAGTTAAAATGAATAAGTAGCTGACAGCATGTCTGAACTGGTCACTGATGCTAGCGTCTTATGGGGTTCTCTGATGAACACTCCATTGTTCTGATTACTTCTGCAAGTATGTCCATCTGGGCTAGGGAGCGCTTTCTGACCACAGCTGTGGTGGCCTCATAGGATCGCAAACTTTCCACTGTTTCAGGGCTATCCTTAACCACTGCAGTGCTGGCTACTGTCGACTAATGATACACATGGTAATACCACTGCAATGCCTTCCATTGCAGTGGATGGTTGCTGGAACTGACAAATTTACATGTATGGCATGAGACTCATTTCTTGCTAAAGCTAAAATAGATGCTTATTTTCACAGTAATCAGTTAAAATGAGTGTATTACAACTATACAGTATGTACTTTGTAGAGTGTAGAATGTAGAGTGAAATAATCAATTATTTTCACAAAACCTCCATGTCAATACTCTTCCCATCACATAATGTTGACTGGCACAGTGGTTACTCTGAAACCATACGTGGCTTGTACTCTGCCATTTTCTCAGATAAATTACAGCCCTAAAGCCTCAAATTCAGTGAGAGTATATCATTTATGGTGTTCTAACACATTTGGCACATAAACACAGGATTGAAGATCATAGCCTCCACACAGTTTTACACAACGAAAAGATTCAGTAATTCTGCCATCATTTTTTCAAAGCACCATACACAAGTCATTTATCATTTAGCCTAAGTACTGTATATTTAATCACAAACTGTAAATGATATGTGTCCTTATAAAGACCTCCATCACAGAGGACACGTTTATCTTCCTGTAAGACTCTGCATGACCAAAAGTGTGTGAAAACAGTGGAAATAATGGGTCTTCACGTGTGGAGCTCAGACAGCAAGCACAGTTTGATTTGTAACCGCATCTTACATGGGAGTTGGACAGGGGTCAAAACATTTGTTTTTCATATCCTCTCAAGCTGCGTCCACTTGCGCGGATCAAGCCGAGGGCAGCTGACGGGACTCTCCAAACTTACACAGACTCTGAGCGGGGCTCATCGTAGCATGAGGCCCTCTCTATCTGATGCATCTCTATTTTGCTACACAAACTACTCCTCCTCCACCACCCCCTTTCCTCATGATTTATGCTCCACAGGGACTAGTTTGGCAAGGGTGACTCACTCTCGCAGATCTGGCTTTGGTCCTCTATGAAATGAATTCTGTGGAAATTCGGTGGAAAAGGAACCTTTGCCACTACCAGCAGTGTAGAGATGTGAAATACACAACACTAACAACAACCATTTCACAGATAACAATAATCTCTTGCATTGGTTGAGTCCAACAATACAGCACACATCATGTCGTATTTGACATACTGCATATGTTCATAGACAGACATGCAAAGATATACAGTATGCAATCTCCATTTTGAATGCTTGGACATGTAATAGCTACTAATGGGTATAACTCTGCTCCATCCCTAGGCATGTGGCAGCTGAAACCAGGCTGAACTCATATTTCTGGAATTCTTCCCAAACAAAAGTTTATATTAGCTTATTCCAGCCTACTCTAGCAATACAGCGATGGACATTCTGGAGTCTGGGTAACAACTAGTTGATCAAATTTCACGTACAATGCACTGGAGCATTTGGTTTCTGGAGGCGCCCTCTGACTATGTTTTATGCATCGGTCAACCACGTCCGTAATGGACTACTTGCTTTTTTTTTTTGCTGAGATGTAAACTGCCCCCACATTCTCCTCAGTCCACAGTGGAACAACTACTTTCTGTCCTGGGGGATGAAAATATTCCTTCCTGATGTTTCCTTTAACTTGGGCCCTCTTTTTTGTGTGTTGTTTGAATGTTGTCAGGCCTCGTGGACCAGTCACAGCTGGTGGGCAGCGACACTGGCTTACATTGCCCTCTGCCTCCCCAATCACTCAGAGCAAAGCAACAGCGTGTCAGCTAAATATTTACATCACGAACCCCGAGAGCAAGGATCCAACTGCTTTCAGCTCAGCCATATTGTCTCTCTGCTCCATATAAAGCTTGAATTTAACAAGCTGTTTGAACAAAGCACCTTTTGTTTCTTGCTGTTGTTGTTTTTCCATAGAGCTTGTATGCTATTTGTTCTGCTTCTCGTCATTGGAATTCTTATTATTTCCAACTTTTTAAACAGCTTAGGCTTGAAGAATTTGAGGGTAGGGGGACTCCAGAAAGCCATCAGAAGCAACATTTTAACTCTCAGTAGGCAAACCACAACAGTGCAATCCTGAGTTATTGATTCCAGAACTGAATAATATTTGGACACTTGAGGTCACTTAGATGTTTTTTTGGTTTGAGAAAATCAATTCCAATTTCAGACAAACTTGAAAAGTCAGAATCAATTAAATACTGTAAGTAAGTTTGAAGCTGTGGAGTGTTTCACTGTTGAACCACAATGATACAGGTGGGTGCTCATTTAAAAACAAGCTACAAAGAGATACAAATTAGCAGTGAATAATATACACTTTCCAATAAGATCCAGTGGCCACATCCACATATTCATTAACCTGCCTTTTTCATTGGCAGCCTGTTTTTTTCTCTTAGTCACATCCCTGCCCCTGCTGATATTGGCTTAAACTAAAAAGAATGACCGGAGCCCAATCACATTCTCCTAGCCCAGAGGTGGGCACACTACAGCCTGCCGAGCATTTAATTAGGTTATCATAGGCTGCTCGCTATTTTTTTCCTGAGATAGATGACGTGGTTAGCTTAATGCAAACTGCTATTCACTCTTCTTAGAGAACATTGACAATGTCAATGTCAATACAGCGTGTTCTATATAAGGATGATACTTTTTGTGTCCTCTCTCTATCTCCATTGCAGCAGATCTAACTTGAACGTTATGCTACTCCATTTAATAGGGAACGCGTCTGAGCGCGCACAAGAGGGAGAGAGCGAGAGAGAGCGGCTGGTTCCAGCTGGCTTGTCAGTATTGATAATTGATATCTCCTTTTTAATATCAGAAACTTTTAAAAAGAAATGGAAACTTTCATGAAGGCAACAGTAGTTCCCAATAGTTCCCAGAGGGCACTGTGAGAGGGCATAGCCATAGGCTATAGCACTAGCCATAGGCTATATTTGAATGGAGCTGGCAAAAGATCATTATGAGAACGTGCAGATAAAATGCTATTAAAGTGACAGACAGCCAGACGGCCGATTTTCAAAACCTAATGCGGCACTTGAGCTAAAAAGTGTGCCCACCCCTGTCCTAGCCTGTAATAAAAGGCTCCAGTGGCAACTGGACCATCAAGCAAAGATAATGCGGTGTCCAAGAACTATTTGGCACATCGGCATGTTCGGTCAGTGCCCTGATGATGAAAGTCAGTTCAAGTAAACCGCCACCAAGCAGGAGTAGCCTCACAGTGTAAGCAGAAGTCCAACATGCCAATACATATTAGAACCTCAGTTCCAAGAACATTAAAACCTCTGCTAAATCTGATACTATGCAATCATGCATTGTATATGTACATCCTAAAACAGCCACACCAATGGAAAATCTTTTGCTGTTGTTGTTTTTTCCTCAAGTACTCTCCATGATGGGATTAACCTGCTTTTAATTTCTGCTGGAGTCTGTTTGAGATTTGGGAAGAAAGCCATGATTGAGCAGCCTGGCGAGCACAAAGTCTGTTCATAGGGCCCCCTGTCAGTGAGATGGCCCAAATTGCCTTGCTCAGGGTCAGTGACATCACCCGTTCTGGGGCCTCGGGGCAACTGTGTAATTTATCACTTAGTTACCAGGTGAATCCCTTGAAGTTTATTGGTTCTTAAATTATCTTGACAAGAAAATGCTTTGGCTGTTGCATAGACATAACATTTGTGCAAAGTTGCTGACAAACCAGATTGCTGATCAGCTAAAATGACACAAATGCATTTTGAAGGAAAACATTGATAACTTCAAAGTGCAAGAGTCATTGATCCCCGTTGTTCAAACCTTTTACAAATGCCTCCACACTCACTCACATTTCCCAATGCACACACAATACAAAATCTGCAGTTTGAATCAAATAACAATTTTTTTTCTAAATGAATTAAAACTAAGAACCACAAAACATACAAAAAGTTTCTATCATCTACTTACTACAAGAATCGTACACTTGCTTTCTGGGCCAACAGAACTTCAAACTGACACTGTCTGCCATTCGCTTTGAATTGTCAATTTACAGTAAATACAGGTGGGTGCTCATTTAAAAACAAGCTACAAAGAGATACAAATGAAAGCAAATGCAATGCAGCAACCCCCACTGGAAGTGAACACACAGAGAGAACCTGCCTTGATCCACAGCAATCTTAATTACTAGTTCAGTTGTTCTACTGCATTCTTTTCCATGTTGAATTGAGCAAATTGATCTAACACTTCATCTAGCTTTTCCTCCACACAATTCACATCTGCTCTTCACAAAAGGACAAAGAGAGAGCGATGTTGCCTAGACTTTTTTTTTTTAAATCTGGCCTAGTAGAGGCCATCTTCCTCTAAAGACCTATCACATTCTTATCCAAACAGTCATCAACAGCTGGCTTGGCTAGACTCTGCTCCATTAAGCTTCCCCCGGAATCACTGAATTAGTAAGTTGTGTAGTTTTCACAACTGCTGGGCATGCTTATTGTAGGTGTGGTAAGTGTGGCTTTCACATCAGTTTCAAAGTAAAACTAGATGTACCGCAGAGCGGTACAAAATATGACCGCCGCCCAGTCCAGCAAAGAAATCACGCTGAAAGGCCTATATGATTCTAACTGTCTCACTAAATTGCATTATCCACACTCAATTCTCACTGGTATCTGCTAGACAACAAGTACCAAAACATGATTAGTTCATAGATTTCACATGTAAAATTCATTTCAAAATTCAACCCCACCTCCATCTTGCCTGAGAAATTGCCTTGCCTGAGAAATTCTTGATTGTTTGTGTTATGTTTATGTTATGTGTGTGGGTGTATGTGTGTGTGAGTGTGTGTGTGTGTGTGTGTGTGTGTGTGTGTGTGTGTGTGTGTGTGTGTGTGTGTGTACGTGCTTGTGTGTGTGCCTGCGTATGTTCCTGTGCATGCAAGCGTACATCGTAAAGTGTGGGGTTACATGCCCACCAAGTTTCGTGTACCCCGGTCTTTCCCGGGAATCATTGACGGAAATTTGAACATGCGAAAAAGAAAGAAAAAAAAAGGAAAAGAAAAAAAAAGAAAAAAAGAAAAAAATCTGACTAAACCTATATGACCGCCGCTTCGCCGCGCGGCGGTCATAATAATTGGCTGTCAGTAAATAAATACCAGTGATACATATACAGCCTCACTTTACAACAATTTAACACAGGAATATGGATAGATTATGGGTGGAATATGGATGGATTTAAAGGGACACCAGGCAAGCCTGATGCTTTTTCTCTAAAAAACTCCCCCACGCTCGGTCTGAAGCGCTTTTCCTTTTTGTTTGCATCTTCCATCAAGGGTTTTCGCTGCTTCTTCGCCGGCTCTGCCATTATACACACGTTTGCAACAATCGCGTTTCGTTAGCCTGCCTCTGTGCTGTGGATGCAGGATGTAAACTGATCCTGCCGGTCGGATTGGTGCGATACACTGAACTTGCAAGCGGGATATTCTTCCTACAGGCAGTAGGGGCGGGCGAGAGTCTTCATTCGCTCTGTAATGAGTCATTTAACCATATACCGACTTACGAAGATGAGTAATTAACATGAAAACGTTGCCTGGTGTCCCTTTAAGTTTCTTAAAAGTAAAACAGATGGTCAGGATGAAAAGAAATGATATAATGAACTACTTGCAAAAATACAGTTGCAAGCAGCTATGAGGGGCCAAGCATCCCAGCAGGCTACAGTTGCCATGGAAACTTAGTCATTATGTCAAGGGCATGGCTGTAAGCACTGTAAGACCAAAGGTTGGCTGAGATATAAGTGCACTTCCTGTTTGGCGACTTTGCCACAAACAGAATAGTTTTGTGGAAAAATTGAGAAAATCTGTGGGCTGTGAAGAATGGTTACATTTATACAGCTATAGTCCAATATGATGGAAAACTATTATGGATCCATTAAGGATAAATCTATTGTAATTAACATCTTAGGAGTTCCTTTATGTAAGGAGTCCAATGGTGCCTCATTTTTTTTTTTAAATTGGGCATATAGTTGAAAGGTTACATGCTTTAAAACACACCTCATACTTTGACCTGTTGGTGGTGTTTGAGCGCTCAATGTGCATGAAACTTGGTGAATAGAATCATGGGCCTGTTCCCAGTAAGTGTGCAACATTTCATAAAGACTATGGTTGTATGAGCTTTCATAGACTTCAGTTGCAGCAGAAAGATGAATATGCAGCTTTTTCTGCTTGGCCCCCAATTACTTGGTGCATTGGAATTCCCTTGATCATTTGCTTTATGTGCTGAGGGAAATGATCAAATAAATGTCTGTCATACAGATGTGGGAATGTACCTTTGTGCTCTGCGACTGTTTGCATAGTCTTTCCTACTGGTATGAAACGAGCAGTTGACTTTGACATTCGTGAAACCTTGAAACCAAACATCATCTTGTCCAGAGGAAATTCCTCTGTGACGAGACATCCTGCAAAGCAGATAGTGCTGTCTGCAAGAACAGCATGTAGGAGTCTGTGTTATGGCTTATTTACATGGGCTCTGTCTCGCTAGCAACATAGCTGATTGCCACAGGGAAATCAAATCCGCAACCCACAAAACCAACCATTCGAGGCCTCACAATTGACTTCATATCCCACGGGTCCACATGGTCTAGGTTCTGCTTCCATTTTTATGGCTTTTATACTGTGCCAGAATGAAAAGACAAAAACAAAAAAGAAGCATATGGAAACACTCACAAACTGATAAAAAGCACAAAACATCTGAAAAACAAAAATGGTCAAAACGCGGTGTGATTTTGCCAGATCAGATTGGAAGGCTGAATCACAGGGATTCCTCCCATGCAAATATTGAATTTAGACTTTGGCTTCATTAAAGCCAGTCCCATGACTCAGAGTAACTCATGGCAACATCCATGCGCATTCATCTGCCCTTGTGCTGGGAGCGAACATCAGTGGGTGGGTGACACAACAAGGTCCTTCAGCACTTCAGGGCTGACACTTAATGACCTACTTTCTTGCCTTGCCAGTCTGGATAGTCCAGCGTTTCATTTTTAAACATTTTTCTTTCTTTTTTTTTATCAGAGTCAGATGACATGTTTCCCAGCATCTCCATAAGATAGAGCATAGCCTGACTTCCACTAGGAGAGATGTACTCTGAAGGATAATCAGTGCAGTCTTCATGGGCTTGCAGGTTTGCAATGTGTAATATTTTAATATATCATACTTTAGTAGATATCCCTAAATAGAAAATATACTGTAAAGATGCGGTCACTGAAAACATTCTTAGCTGAAGAGCTATTTAGCCATAATTACATCTGTGTTGAACACTAATGAATGCAGAATTAATCCATAAAGATACATAACAAGAGGGCCCAAATCTGTGACACTAGCTAACTAGTTTTCACAAATGCTGGATATGTATGTTTTGCATACTCTACAGTTTATACAGTGTAGGCCTACATTCTGTCTCTCAGCATAGATATTTGCATTTGTTAATACAACAGGTTTTGACAAATAACTAGTGCACAGATTTAGACATAACAGATTCACATGAATTTATCAACTGTATTTACACACTCTTGGTTCCAAGTCTCCCATTTTTTTTTAAACATGAATAAGTCATGTTATTTAATTGTGTATCCCAAGTAATATCAATAATATTGCAATTTGTTTTGATTGAGTAAAGATAAATAAAATAGCAATAACCCAATTACAGTTTCACTGAAATTACCTGGAAAACAAAATAAATAAATAAATAAATAATCATGAAAATGGAGGATAAAACATTTTAAAACCAAACTGTTCATGTGATTTTGAGAGCAATATGAAAACTGTATAAGGCACCAAGGTAATGTGATGCAGATCTTCATAAAAGACAGTAGGGACATATTGAAAATGTTCTGTTTTAACTTTGGTATATGGCCAGCTTGCAAATGTGGCTGCCATGTTTTAACAAAATTCTGATAGAACAAGCACATGACCTTTTTGATGTATTCTGGTTATATATGGAAAGGTTGCCTGGTCAGGCTAAAGTTCCCATGCTCCATTTTGATAACAGATGTAATTGTATTGGACGCCATGTGGACTGCATTTTATTAGATATTGACAGAAATCAAAAGTCTTCTGGAATGCTAATATCGGTTTTCAGCAACTTCATGACAATACTTTGATCAAGATCCAAGACCAGATCAACATCACTATGTGACCTACAGTAATACAAAAAGACATATGGTTGTCCGGGTTAAGAATACACAACTGGTGGAATGTTTTCACCACCTATCAGCAGAAATCACAGCCATGGCATTACCTGTGATTGAAGTATAGAGTCCAGTGCCATTAATCTCTATCCATTGTAGTATAGATAGTGTAGATACTTTTGAATTAATATGCAAGTAACCTAGCCCACCTATTATGACCCTTATTGAGAAAATGATGGTCTGTTGAGAGCCCTGACTTAAAAAATGTAATTTCTTTACACTGCTTCAACCACAAATTGATGTTTCTTTAACTGATTAAACAGTGGGCAGATTAATGTAACCATTGTGGCTAACTGCCATTCCATTGCAATGTTTCACAGCTGAATATATTAATTGAGTCCACCATTTGTTGAATAAAATGTTACCTTTTAAACAAGCATTTAAATGTACTATGTGCCATCCTTGGGCCATTAGTAAGCCACATTAAGCCAGAGGAAGTATATTATTGAGGAGTTCCCTTCCAAAACATGAACACATACAAGTCTGCTTAGTCCTTTGCCATGGCAAAACTACGTTGATTAGCCAAATTATCTGGACTTTTCATCCATAATCAGAAGTGATGGCTCATCCTTCTCTGATTATACAACCAATCGCATGCTCATTATTGTGGTCCCGGTGAAACATGGATGCGAGTATGTTGCCGTGTGTAAACAGCCAACCACAAATAAAGCACTCCTGGGGCCTGATTCTCTGTGCGGAGGCAGGAAAACCAAAACCAGCTGTGTAAACTTGTGTGACTTAAACACCGCGCTCAGTGGGATACCGTGTGGTGCATTCGCAGCCCACCTGTGTGCTCCCCGTGTTTTCAGGTTTTTCCAACCTCTTCACCTTACAAACGCATCAGGTTGTTAGGATTACGGAGCACATTCACAGGGAAGTGGCCCACCAAGTTGCCCCTGACACACAAGAAGGCTAAATTGCCCATCTTAAAATGGGTGATTATTTTCTTAATGACACATTTTCCAATGTTTCTTCAGGCCCTAAGCTGTTCACATTTTTTCCATGTCTTCCAACCCTAAGCTGTTCACTGACACGTTACGTCTGACATCAGCCTTATGACTTCCTCCAGCTCTGAGTTTCGCCCAAGATTTGTTCTAATATTTTAAAAATACTGCCAAAGCAACCATTTCCACATCTGGAAGTCATCTAGTGCTCCGCATTTGCTGACTGCCATAATTTACTTTATTGGTAGTTCCCATGGAGCCTTCTCATGACCACAAGCAGTATTAAAAGTCCATCAACTAAAATGTCTACCCCACAGAAATATCAAGGTCCATCTCTATGGCGTCTCATGTATGACTACTGATTTTGGATGCCCTGGTTTCAGTCCTGGTTCAGGTAAAGCTTGATTCCCCTGTTTTCACATGTGGAGCAAAGAGGCGTGTAATCAAGTCATGGCACAAAAATGCAGCACATGTTTTCCATCAATGCTGTCTTGCGGGCCTGGCAGGGTTTCTAAACTTGGGCATTCAGACAGCTTTGTTAGAAATGTATTTATGGATGCAGACTTGATCTGGCAAGAGAGATTGGTAAGTTGTCTCAGTTAGAAGACCAGTTCCATGAAAATAATTTAAACATGAAACATGAATTGGCTGCAACAATGGATCTAAAGCAACAAATGAATCTTCATTAAAAAAAATTACATGCTTTTGAATACTCTTTCCCACTGCCGTGTCCATAAAAGCATTTAGCGGGCTAAGTGAACACAGTGTTAAGTGGTTGGCGCCTTTGAAGTTAAAAGTGCCATCTGCGGAGATGTTTTACAACTTCTCCAGGATTGTGGGGCCGTGAACCTGGTGGGCGGGCGGTGATGTTCACACGCATTCAAGCATGGATTCCATCATCTACAACTCTGAACATGAACTCCCTTACTTGAGTTACTTGCCCAGGTTACTTGCTCAGAGACCTGATTCACTACAAACATGTAACATGTCTGCTGTCTGTGCTTGACCAGTGACAATTGTTCATCAAAGTTATTCATTCACGATCAATTCATCTTCATGAATCAATTTTACGAAGTCTTATCCTAATACCACCAGTCGACATCCAATTACCAAGACATGGCGACCTCCACAAAACCACTATTTTGACAAAACAATATGTGTCCTTTCTTCGCATGTACGTATTACAGCAGCATTTCCAGCTGCTTTCCATTATTCACTGACATCAACATGCAACCATACTCAATTTTCCGGCGCCATGTTTGGAGAAAGACACTCAACATGCTGGCTCTCTCAGCCTTCATGGACTCAAATGTATAATGCACTGCAGGAAAAAGGGTGCTACCTAAAATCTTTACAAGATCTTTGCTGCCTGCTCACGTAGAAAATGTATTCTCTTCTTAAAGAATACATTTCCACATGCATTCACATGTAGTCTCCTCTTAGAGAACAGTAATATGCATAATAGATCTTTAGGTAAATGTTTGGGTTCTAGATGGGGGTTTTAATGACTCCAAACAGCACATTTACAACTCTCCAAACTAGCTTTTCTTCCAGAAAAATAATTGTGTCAGTGATACATCTGCAACAGACAGGACAATAGCCCATTCCACAGAGCGGCGGTATGTTCTTGTATTCCATGATTGGGTGTGTCAGGAATTTTCTATCAACAAAGCTTTACAAAATCAGCAGCCTACACAAGTCAACACTAAAGCCCAGCTCTTCATGAATTTGACATGTTCCAACAACCACAATGGCTGTGGAAGCCTAGCACAGTGAAGGTACGCACTGTCAACCAGCCACCCTGACTCCATGTACAGCAACTATTGCAGGTCATGCTGCACTTATTCCATGGAATGCTTATGTCCACCCTGTGCAAAGAGGTCCTGCAGAACTACACAAACAAGGATGGTCATTCAATTCCGTTATGCCAAGTGTTGCTTGATCTGTGGTCACGTTTGGTTCATTTCTCCAACTCCAATATATATTCTAATAATATATATATAATTCTAATTTCAGCAGAGTGCAGTTAAGGCAAACTTTTAACCCCAAGGGTGTGTGATTTGATAAGTACAACATCCTTTTACTTCAAGGGTATTTGCTTAACTCCACACAAGTCGTTAAGTTAGGAGTCAGCACATTCTCATATTCACTTCTGTGTTAACATCTTTTAAAAAGAAAACTGCTGTAATCTTGTTTTTTTCCATGAATGTCATATATTGGACAATGTAAAACAGACATCACAGTTGTAGTATGCAGCTCTGCCACAAGGTGTCTCTGTTTGCCCAAAAGTCAATCCATGTTTCCGACAAGTAAAACATGTGTGATTTTCACATGAACTGCTCTCCTCTGATAACACTAGTATGCATAATTAACATATGCTTTAAGTATTTTGATCTTATTGTCAATTTTAGACTGTTGAGCAAAAGCAAAGAAGAACCAACAAAACAAGCACATAAGGAAATTCCCTACATCGCCAAAGGCTCAGACAATCCTGGTGACATCATTTAGGGGGAAAAAATGATGTCATCCCGTTAAAGGAGAGTCTAGGAAAACATTGCTTGGCAGAAATAATAGTGTTCAGGTGTGTCTGGACCGCTTTCTCCTCAGTTCACTTGGGCAATCTATCTCTGTGACTTCCACCCCACCACTGCCATCCTCACCCCCCACCCCACCTACATCTGTGCTGCATTAGACATGCAGGCTGTGTTCCCTCAAAGACGCCTGAGTCCCGATGAAATGGACTCAACAGATGTTTCTGAAGAAAGTGCTGGGGCACCCAAATCTGGATGTGGATAACACTTAGTGAAGCTTACAGTCTGACAACAGGGTTGCGCTATACGCATGGCCCCTATAGGAGCCCCTCTTATGGCTCACATGTTTGCGTTGCCCAAGGTGACATCATCAGCAATCAGCAACAAATGAAGGTACAAAAGGACACAATTAGTCTCAATAGCACTAATTTGCACCCCCGCCAGGGGCAATTCACATCCACATTGTCCCTGTGACAAGATGTCTACAAAAGCATTTACTGAAAGATGTTAAACAGCAATGTTTTAGCATTAGTCAAAATCCCTGACAAAAATCCAGTATCATGTAGACAACTACAATACAGCTATACTTCAAAGTGATAGAATATCTGGAGTTAAAAGGATTTTGCTCTGCATTAAACCTCAAAAAGATGTTTCTTCAATTTTAAAACAATTAATGTAAACAACTAAAATAAATCCAAATCATGTAAGCTTTAAAATGTCAGGCTTCCTTGCCTTATCTTAAAACATCAAACAAATGTCTGAGCCAAACATGCTGAGGTTGGTTATATCACTGTGAATCTGTGAGTCTTAACAACAGCAATTTGCCAATATCCACAAGCCCATCAGCACAATTAACAGTAAAAACAAACAGAACTTACCACTGATGTCTTGGCATTTCACAAACAGTTCTTGTGCCAGAAAGAAAGCCAGAAGTAAGAAAGTCCTGCTTTGCACGAAGCTCATCATGTCTATAGGCAAGACATGAGCCTTCCTCGTGTGCAAAATGGGGAAAAAAGGAGGATGAAAGGTTCCAAGTTATCGCTTCACCATGTAGGCAGACTGCTCCTCTCCCACTAGCAGCAACAAGACCCAGCCCAGCCCAGCCTCTGGAAGCACTTTTTTGTAGTTACAGCTTTAAATAAGAAGAATGCTGGCAGCCCTAATTTTCCTCCCCCTTTTGTCAGTGCTCTCTCATAATCATCCAGTCACAGACAGTAGTTGAGAAACTACACCCTTGTCCACACGTCTCTTCTCTCTAATGAAACTTCCTTCATGGCTTGTTGGTGTTTTAGTAATACTTATAAATGGGAAAAAGTTTTGGTTTAAGGGGGAGAAGAGAATTTCGAGAAGATAACCCAAAGATAAGTTTTTTTTCATGGAACTGCTTTTTTCCAGTGTTGGTTGCTTAGCAAGACCGTAAACTGAGTTTTTATTAGTGGCTTAACGGCACCAATCTCACTGAAAGGCACTTTTTATGGGTGAACAAGAATAGATTTTATGCTACAGCTGTCTTCATTTGAAGAATGGCTGTGGGATCAGCCATTTTGCTCATGTAAAATTGAGACAGAGTGCTCACTCTATCTCTTTATTGTTTGTCTGTGTTCATAGTCACATGAATCAATCCTATACTGAATGTCATGCATATGGGGTGCAATTTTCCTATTGTTCACTAAGTTGGGGAAGCTTCATGGATTTCAAAGCACATCTCTCACATGCTGAACAGATGTTCTTGTTGATATGAAACCCATGATAAACATTAACATTTATGAAACGGATGGAGATCAAGCATAATGTGTGTTACTTCTTATATACAACAGGAGTGTCTCAAGTCACACTTCATTTCAAGTAAAGCTATGCCACCTGGCGATGCAACAGTAAAACTTGTTTGTTGCTTTTTTAGTGTTCAGTAGACCCACACCAATGCTCACCTCTGTTGAAAAGTTTGATGTTGTTTTTACAGGTGCTTGGTATGTGCTGTGCAACATTACATACCTCACATTTGTCTCTAAGCATGCCACACAAATGGTTCTCCTCCTACCATCCCTGGACTTCATCAGCCCTTTCTCAACAAGCTGTCTTTACAAAAGTATCCTATCCTAAGGAACAACTTCACAACACCCTTCTTGCAACAGAAGACCTCCAATATAACTTTATGAGCTCATGTGTCTGATGTCTATCAACATCAACTCTGTCAGGCCAATTACATCACATCAGCACTATTATGCAGTACGCGACAATCAATATACCACAACCACATGCTCAAATGTAAAAACTCAATTTTCTGAAAGAACTTTGACTTCCTTAAAATGTAAGAGGAATTTCCCTAAGTGCCTGATCTAAATGTCAATAAGACGTCAAAAAACTTTTTTTGAAAAAGCACAATGTTTGTGTTACAGAGTGTAAAATAGATGTGAATAACAATTAATCATTTAAATGGCTGGTGAAAGGTCACGCCTCCCAAGAGGTGTGTACATTCTAGAATCTAATGGATGTGGGAAGCTAAATCTCTTCAGCAAATCAGACCTCTCAGCTCAAAGTAACTTGCATAGCAAGTTAGCATGGGATTCCAGAAGATGAGTATACTGTGTGGCTCGTAATGAACAACTGAATGGAATTCTAGGCGGTCTTATAACGGATAGCGAACATAAGGAATTTGAACTTACAACAAAAGTGTGACTACATCCCAGCTGTATGATGTCACATCAATTAACACATAAAACAGACTCCTAATCAACATACACAGATACAAATCTAAAAAATGATAGAATTTAATAAAAACTTAACCCTATAACTCAAATGAACATACTAAATTCCAGAGTAAATACTTTCACTGAATCCGCCCACAAGAGGTATTCAGCAGGACACTTGATGATATTAATGAATCCTGGTTTATGTGTGGAATAAATGGTAGTGTAAGGGGTGAATTTTAGTCTGAGTTTGTTTGTGAGGGAGGAAATGAGATCCATATCTGATAGAGATTACAAACTGCCCTCTTATTGGATGGTCAAAGCTCAGGGGTTGTGGGGGTGTTGACAGTTATTTTGGCCAGAGCTCAAAACCAGCCTTTTGGTGAGTGACTGTGCACAATGATTAAAAGAGTTTCAGCTGGGTTTCTTTTTCCATGTGGTGCATGTTAATAAAGAACAGGTCTTAAGTCGATCATTTTCGCTGAAATGATCTGAAACTTTTCACACTCTGCTTTGCTCTGTATGGCTTCCATTAATCTATCTGCACTCTGCCATCTCACGACTGTGTCCAATCTGTAATACTTCTTTATTCCAATTCTGTAGGCAATTCATTCAAAGGCAATTCATTTAAACAATTGTAACAATATAATATCACAAGGTATTCCATCACCATAAAAAGCAAAGGGAGATGGAATCAGCACAAGGAGACTTTACACTAAAATACCCACTTTCATGGAGCCATGCATGTTGAAAAAAATATGCCTAGTTACCTAATATGTTCAAAACATGACAACAAAGGATAAATACCAGTTCTTAAATCATGTTAGGTTACACTTTTGTATTGGTGTAACAACCTACCATGACAAAGTGAAAGAAGGACATGAAATCAATTATTTTACAGATTTAGATATACTTGCATAAGCTACAAACAAGTTGCACTGGTCATTGAATGAATTATTACTACTACTATTAATGTTATTAATGGTGGAGTCAGGGATTTTAGGCTATTTCAATAATTTGTTAAATCGTCCATAATTTGTCTTGTCATTCAGCCTCCTCACGACCCGCTAGCTGCCCATTCCGTGAGTACACTGCGGCCCAGGCTCCAAAAACTGGAATCAAAGTGAGGGCAGCCTGTCCCCCAAACTAAAACAAACCCTGTGTGAAGTTTCTCTGGGAAAACTGAAGGGAGGAGTGAGCTACCTCATCATTTGGTCCTTGGTTAAAATATAATGTATATTGTTTTGGAAAAATATGTTTCCTAATAAATTTAAATGTAAACGTAAATATAAACAAACACAACTTCCTTTGCAATCGCTGACTGCACCTTTAAGTGAAAGTTTTCTGGCTGCCATCTATACACGGGTTTCCCGTTTACCAACAAAACTAGATGTGTGCGCAGCCGTGAGGCAGAAGACGCTTGGTGGCCGTCCACAAAGTTATAAACTTAACCTAAATAGTCGGCTGCTGTAAGCTACAATCGGATTTTATTGTATACCCCTGTTGTCTCAATGATAATAACATCTCATTTCAGACTATATTTCAAAGTTTGCCGTTCATTTGCATTATTAATATAACATCGTATTTTGTCATTTTTGGCAAAGACATGCATTCCGTTAGGGATATTGAACATATTTAACATTCTCTAACCATCGTGATTTCGAATTGGTGCAGTTTTCAGCACAAAAACTAATTTTATTCTTTTGCTCTTTTGCATTGCTCTATGCTGTTCTATGGTGCTTTCTGCCTCTTGGTTGCGCACCCATGTTTTCGTGACGTTGCATAGAAATCCATGTATAGCCTACATGTTCGAGCCATATTGAAAAGAATCAACCACAGTTTAGTTAACACTGTGTTAACTGTTAACACTGATTCTTTCAATGGAACATCATCTATTAAAATACCATATAGGATTTCGATCTGTAACATGTTGGGTGAAATGTAAAGCCCATAGTGTACTATGTGAGTACCTTAGTTCAGACCGCATGTGTGTCTTCGGGAAAAACTGAGAGAAACTAGAGGAAACAGCTGTGACCCATGTTCTGCGAGTGCTAACAGAATCAGGTGATTTACTTTCCATCAGACAGCAGCATGGGAGACTCCGGCAGAGGTAGAGGAGAAAGGCAGCTGTTCTCCCGTTGCCCTGCCCATAAATGGCGAGGCCCCTGGCCAATCTAAAACCCTAGCAGCAGGGCCTTGCAACGATCAGTTTTATATTCACCGGAGGGAGAGAGAATGGGGGAATGGTAGGCTTTTGTAATGCTGCTTCTGGCGTGCCAAGGATTGGATCATCGGCAAAATGTAGCCAGAAGGAAGGTAAAAGCTGCACGAGCTGCAGAGACCAGGATGAATCATAGCCTCCTGTTCCCTGCTTGTCTGCACAGTGTCTGGTTATACTGAGACACTCGCCATAATTTTAAGATTGACCCAAACTTGAAAGTATGTTCCACCAATTGAGCACACAAAGAGGGTAAAATAATTTACCTTCAGTGAAAGATGTAGCCTAGTGTTGATAATTCATCCAGGTAAGCTATAGATTGCAACTACTCAGTTGTTAGTGTAATGGATGCAAGCTAGCATACCGGATGATTCTGGAACGTTAGTAAAATCTCACTCCTCGACGCCTCAAGAGCAGCCTGGGCTTTTAGCTTGATTGTCAGCACGCTCGACGTCTGGGTGTGTGCAGGGCTGAACCGCGCAGGTTCCACACAACGCAGGTTACATTAGGCTATTGTTCTGGTATAGGGAACCATACATTGGTAAGTCCTTGTAAAGACTATGGACTGTTTTCTCTATTCATCAAGTTGTGGGCTTACATATCTACACAACTTTGTCCTTGTTACATTAGGCTTTGTGATAACCTTGATTATGTCCACCAGCACCAATTCATACTAATTCAACCAACAAAGGGTGGGAGCCTGTACAAACTGTGTGCTCTGGCAACATCAAGGATAGGTAATATACTAATTCAACAAAATAAGGGTGGTCGCTAAACTAACTGTGGCTTAGGATAGGTAATATACTAATTCAACAAAATAAGGGTGGTCGCTAAACTAACTGTGGCTTAGGATAGGTAATATACTAATTCAACAAACTAAGGGTGATTGCTAAACTACCATAACTGGGCTTCTGGCAAAATTAAGGTAAAGTAAATATTTCAATTTCAGTTTCAATTGAATTGTACTTATAGAGGGCCAAAACATTACACATGTCTCATGGCGCTTTACAGAGCGTTAGACAATCAGAGGAAAGGAAAAAAAAAGAAAAGAAGGCCCATCGGTAACAGGAGCGAGGAAAAACTCCCTAGAATTGGAGAAACATATACTGTAGGAAGAAACCTCGAGCAGATCCACAACTCAAGGGTCTGCCTAGGGTCAGATATAGGACAGTAAGGTCTGTATACATGACAAATGCATAAGTATATAAGTAAATATACATACAGTTATTTTATACAACTAACCTGGGAACTATTATAAAGTAGAACAGGTTTCTTACTTTTGATGTTTTTCCCCCTGAAGTTCAAATTCATACATCTTGACAGAGGAAAGAATGAACACACTTAGATTGGAAAAATAGAGATTGATAATGTATTGAACTGTGCACTGAACCATCCACTTAAACACAATGGTGGATTTATCCAAAGGAATTTCTCATCTGGACAGGCTCCAGCTGCAGTCAAGCTCTGACTAGTTTCTTAAATGACCTATTCAGTAAACAGCCAGAGACAAAAAATTGCATGTGATAAGGAAATGATGGATGTGTTGACAGTTCAAACCAGCAAGAAAGAAAGAAAGGAGCGGGAAACTATTACCCAAATGGAGCTAATGGAAGAAGTCCAACTACGACCCTGTCTGGGTTTCAGTTGGCGAATAAATGGTTGTAAAGCCCCTTCTCTTGTCTCAAACTCTAGATCACCACAATAGCGATTTGCACCACAAAAATGATAAATGTGTTGGCAAAATGAAAAATAAACACGAAAAGGGAAGCAACAAGAAAGACCTTCAAAAAGGGGAAACTGCTAACAGACGGAATAACAGTGGACGTCCTGGCTCACTTTATGCCCAAGGAGGCGATCAAACAATTTTATGTGCAACTTAAATGCGTGTACCAAAGTTACCCCCTGAGTATTATCTCCTTGGGGTAACTACCTATGTTGCCGATAGCAACAGCAGCTACTGATAACAGAAACATGCATGCTTTCTTTAGGGGAGGGAACTTAATAGGCAAAAGACTGGATGTGAATATCTTGATGTATGGAATGAATAGAGACATGTAAACATACACCTAAAATAAGCGGACATACAAAAAATGAATATCTATGCAGAATGTTTTCATTTACTTTGTAGCTGCTTTACCAGGGATTATCATAGAAACACATATGATGGCTTGTTGGAAAGGTGTTTTTTCTAGTAGGTAAAACAACTTTCAAAGCTCTCAGAGCTTGTGTGATTGATCTGCACTAATTTATATGCCTTAACTCCAATACGGACAGGCTATATTTTAGTCCTTTTTTGGTTTTGGGGTGTATAGCAATATCTGTTCATTTAACAATCTTAGCAGTAAAATATTTTTAGACAAGAATCCATTTCATATATGGGAGACCTTAGAGATGAGGAAAAACATTGTTGGGTTTAGTTCTACCTCCGGTAGGGGTATCTCAAAAACTAAAGCCCTT
This sequence comes from Alosa alosa, assembly GCF_017589495.1. Classification (NCBI taxonomy): domain Eukaryota; kingdom Metazoa; phylum Chordata; class Actinopteri; order Clupeiformes; family Clupeidae; genus Alosa; species Alosa alosa. Next base: position 33,793,471 of record NC_063191.1, on the reverse strand, counting down.
TCTGACCATTTGTCACTAGCCTATAACACCACTGTTTAAAAAAAAAACATCACCTGGTATTGGTAGTCTCTATGGGCTATAGGCTAATCTACAAGAATTACTAAATGGGCTAATCCATTGTGCGTGACACCATTGTATATTGGGCCTACTTCTGACATTACTTTTATCAACATGCAACAAAACTAACTGTGACGATGTCCAGCATCCAGTGTCTGAGTCTGGCTCTCCCCACACTTTTAGCGAAGCATATGTGGCCACAACCACTTAAAAATACAATTTAAACCACATGATGTAATTAAAGCCAATGGCCTGCAAACAGGACTGATGAACAAGTAACAAATCCTAAGCACAGAAATGTTTTGAGAGAGACAAAGCAAACAATCCCATCAATTGCTGGATGAAACAGAACCTTCTAAATCTCAACCCAGACAAGCCAGAAGCCATCCTCATTTCCACCCCTAATATACTGCAAAATATACTGGTTACTTCACTTCCACCTCATGCTGAGCTAAGAAACCTTGGTGTCATAGTCGACTCTATCCACTACTTTGACTCACATCAAGAACATCACCAAAACAGCTTTCTTCCACTTTAAACACATTTCTAAACTCCGTTCCTCTCTCGCCCCACACTCATTCATGCTTTTTCACCTCCAGGTTAGATTACCGCAACACCCATTGGCATCTCATCCAAAAGAATCTCATCTTCTGCTGCTAGGGTGCTCAGCCGCACTAGGCCATGGGATCAGATCACCCCCATCCTCCATATTGGCTCCCAGTTCAATATAGCATCCAAAAGAAAATAATTCTTCTTGTACACAAATCTCTCCACAATCTGGCCCCTCCCTATATTCAAATCCCCCCCACCACCACCAACTTCGCTCCATGGGTGACAGGGCCTTCAGTGTGGCATGCCCTTAACTATGGAATGTCCTGCCACTAGCACTGCGCATTTTGTACAACACTTCTCACCTTCAAAACCATGCTTATAATACATCTGTTCAGAATAGCCTTCCCCTCTGCTTCCTAACTTCATTCCACTGCCAAAACTGTTTTTATCCTGTTTCTTCATTTTATCTCATTTTTTTTCATATTTTCCTCTATGCCCTGTATTCTTGTTCTCTGTTGTGCAGTGTCATCTGTGTCTGTGCCTCTGTTTGTATGTAGTGTGTAGCGACTTGAACTTGTAATTGTACGATGTCCTCTGGGTTTGTAAAGTCTGCATATGTAATGTATACATCCATAACCTTTTAATTGTACGGTATCTTTGGGGGACTTAAACATCTTATGCATCAAATTAATTAATTCATTAATGTATTATTATTATTATTATTATTATTATTATTATTATTATTAACAATCACACACATCCAGAGAGTGGATATTAACCAACATGCAGTCAGCTGAAGTGAGCTATACAGGCTATGTAAACAACTTAAATAATTCAATAATCCAATCAAGTATTTTACCTTAACCGTGCTGGGGGGGAAACTTGATCTTGAGCTTGATCAGCTAATGATGATCAAGCTGGTCAAAGTGTGTTTGCATGATTTTTGATGGTTTCGCTGGTTTGTCCAGCTTGATCGTAGACCAGCTTAGTATGTTTTTGCATGACTTGATAGTTTAGCTGGTTTGACCAGCATAATGTTTAAGCTAGTTTTGCTGGTGCTACCTAGCTAGTTTTTGCTGATACCAGCATGATCAACTTATGGTCACACCAGTATAACCAGCTGGTGGCCCAACCAGCTTGCTAAACCATCAATGTGTTGTGAGACCATGACCAGATAACCAGCCAACAGGGTTTTTATGATACAATTAAAACAGTGAAAGAAAATACATAATGCCTGAAGTACAGTGGATGTGTAGTTAACAGGTCCGTGTTCAGGTGCAGAAATTGATCAGTGCTAACCTTTGAGTGCTGTGTCTCTTCATTAGAAAGTCACTGGTTATACACTCACCTGGTAATCCAAGATCAGGTAACACTTTGTAGTTCTGTCCTCAAAGATGGAATCTGCGCAATGAATTAAGAGGTGTAAAAGTTAAAATAACAGATTTATGCATACATTGCTATTTTTTTACATTCCATCGTCCAGGTTCTTGTTGGCTACATATGCTCTGAGCCAGCTTCAACTTCAGGAAAGCTAGCTTCTGCCTCGAAGATTTTCTGAACGAGTGATATCTGCTGCTTATTATACACATATTTTATTATATATAATATATGGTTATATATATCATGGTTATGGTTAAATAACCATTGTTAGTCTACTGATAAACTTATATTTTGTGTGCAAATTGCAATGACTAGCACTGACATTAATGAGAGACAACCTATAAGAACAGTCTACCTTGGTTCCATTTTTTTTACCTAGCAGGCAGCTATAGCTCTGCACTATGAATTGTAGAAGAGTAGTCTGCCTGACTTGCACGTGTATTACCAAATTCACATTTCAGGACTTTTATCATAATTGTGCTGAATCCAACTAGCCCTGTTCCCAAGCAGAATTTTGAGTTTTTGACCATCTAATTAGCATAAACAAAATGGCGATTTTGGAGGGAGGGGTGTGAGGAATCAGTGATGCGTTGAGCAGTTTTCACCATCCTCTGCCGTGCTTTCCGGTCAGAGGCAGAGCAGTTGCCATACCATACTGTGACACAGTTGGTGAGGATGCTCTCATGTGCAGCGGTAGGGGTTTAGAAGTTCACCAGGATCTGAGGAGAGAGGTTGTGTTCTTTAGTCTCCTCCGGAAGAGACGCTGCTGAGCCTTCTTGATCAAGGTAGAGGTGTTGAGGGTCCAAGAGAGGTCCACAGAGATGTGGACACCCAGAAACTTGAACTGGTTACATGCTCCACCTCAATCCTGTTGATGAGAATGGGGGGTTGTGTGCTAGCTTTAGACTTCCTGAAGTCCACAATGAGCTCTGGTCCTGTTGGTGTTGAGAGCCAGGTTGTTCGGTGTTTCGCAATGTTAGGTGCTGGACCTCCTCCCTGGTTGTCTCATCATTGCTGATGAGACCTCTCCGTAGTGTCGTCTGCGAACTTGACAATGGTGTTAGAGCCATGTACAGTACAGGTATTCAGTTGTAGGTGAAGAGGGAGTATAAAGGAGGGCTCAGCACACAACAGTGTTCAGGGTGAGGGTTGAGTGGGTGAGGTTATCTAATTTAATAGACTGGTCTGTTGGTTAAGTCCAGAATCCAGTTTCAGAGGGAGGTATTGATACCCAGTTCACTGAGTTTGGTGATTAGTTTGGAGGGGATAATGGTGTTTAATGGGGAACTGAAGTCAATGAACAGCATTCTCACATAGGTGTTGCTATTGTCAAGGAGGGACAGGGCGGAGTGAAGTGCTGTAAAGATGGCATCCTCTGTGCTCCTGTTCTGGCAAATTCTCTTGAGGCACTAGTTATAAAGTTATTCATCTAGCTATTACGGTAATTCACAGGACATTCAATCATTTTACTAACACAACGGTTATGAAGAAATATGTGTAACACTTTATGGTAAAGGTACATGAATTATCATGAATTCATGCATGAATTAATTCATGATTTATGCATTCCTTTATATGAATCATCAGGAATTGACATGAATTCATACTCTCATTCTTGATGACCTCATGTATAAACACCACATCAACTAAAGCAATAGGTGCGATGGGTACATCATTATGATTTATGATTTCTTAAGCATGATCATCATGATTACATGAATTTTAGGTTAATTGCTCATGCATTCATCATGTCTGTGGCCCCTCAACTAAAGTAGTGAATAATGACATGTGTTTAGAGAACTCCAAAGTTATGTTCGAATCAGAATTTGAGCAGTGATGACCACATTTTTGGCAGAAATAAATAGTCAGGATCATGCTTAATAAATCAAATCACAATAATTGCAACAGTTTTTAACAAATTAGCGCAGCGTGGTTATGACGCTAACCAGCTTTAAGCACAATTTAGTATAACCTGGAAAATCATTGTGTGGTGGTCAATGTTGATATTGTGGTGGGCCGCCACAAATAAGTCAATGTATGGAAAAACACTGTAATGTGTTCATGTATGAGATGTATGAGTCATGTATGACATTCAAACTATGAACTCAGTAAATTCCTGATTTGATTAATTAGATATTAAAGAATGAAGTAATATATAAATCATGAATTAATTCATGCATGAATTCATGATAATTCATGTACCCTTACTGTAAAGTGTTACCAAAATGGGTAAAGGCCTATGTAACTTACTCTGAGACTACATACATTACCAACCTAATTTGCTTCAATTATGTAAAATGTAATGTAAATCAGGTTTTAAGGCCAAGTTGCATATACAAGGAATTTGGTCTCTGCATTTATCCTATCCGTGAATTAGTGAACACACAGGTCACACATTGAAGCACACATTAACCTGGAGCAGTGAGCTGCCTTGCTACAGTGACGCTCGGGGAGCAGTGAGGGGTTAGGTGCCTTGCTCAAGGGCACTTCAGCCGTGGATGTGGGCATGGGAGAATAGTGCTCAACCTTTCCACCACCCACATTTTTCCTACTGGTCGGGGATCGAACCAGCAACCCTTTGGTTTCAAGCCCAAAGCCCTAACCAGTAGGCCACAATTTTAAACTTTACATTTCATTACTACACTCTTGACCCTCAAAAAACATAAGTCTCATTCATCAAATACCGTGTGCTCAATAATAACATTTTAACAATTACATTTTTCAAAGTTTTTTTTCAGGTAATTAGCATAGGCATAATACTAGATATTTTTTTCTTTTTTCATAGCCTGTATCCTTGATCTATTGGCCAAGGGAGATTTCTGTGAACAATATGAATTAATTTACATGGTATAATGACGTCCGCCCAAAGAAAGTGCCCAAAATCGCCATTTTGGCAACCATTTTGTTTATGCTAATTAGATGGTCATAAACTCAAAATTCAGCTTGGGAACAGGGCTAGTTGGATTCAGCACACCTTAATTATGTTAAAAAGTCCTGTTCCCAACTTTTACTAAAAAATGCCTCTAGGAAGCACATATCTCAAAAATATCACCTGTCTAAAACAATACTGGACAGAGCGGCATAGTCGCCAGTGTAGGCCTACCCGTGTGTGACACCAAGACATAAACAATTTCACAAACAGTGACCCCCCCACACCTTGCCATTCTAGTAGAGCTTCAGTTCACATAACAATTTCTAAGAGTATTTTTAAAGATAGGGCCACTAGTTATTTTTGTAGGGCATAGGCTATGTCAGTTTGTTCAGATTAACCTTAAAGCTGCAGTTGGCAAGATTTTTTTTAATCATATTCAGTGAAACCGACACTATGCTCCGACAGAACAACATAAATCAGCCGGTTTTAGAAAAAAACCTGCACTTCTACCTCCACCTAGAGCCTGTTATTTGTTTTGCAAAAATCCACAGCTCCCGGTTCTTCTGGTCCAATCAGAGCAGGGCTGTGTGAGATCTGACTGTCAATCACAGTCTGGTGCAGTCTGGTGCGCACTATAGAGCTGGTAAGTCCCGCCCTTTCCGCTGGACCTCTAGATTGAAAAATCGTCAATGCAAGTGAATGTGAGAAAATAATTATTTTCTGGTCCCGATTGATTTGTGCCATGAATGTGAACATATGTCGTCTGTGAATTTTTAATATAATTTTTCATGTTACGAGTTTGACAGTATATTATATGATTCTTCGGCTATCAGTTGTGGAAAAGACATAACGAGAAAGACTACATGTCGCCTGTGACGTGAGCTAGCTCTAATCGCTAACATTAACTGAGATGCTAGTTTTTGTAACGGCAGGAATAAACACTCATGGTAACAAAAATATTTGAAACATGTCTAGCTTCACTCAACACATTAACACTACGATACAGTGTGATTGTAAAGTTGTATAGTTCACTGTGTTCAAAGTCGATCTTAATAACCCTCTACATCTCGACCAACTGATGGTTGTTATGGGAAACTAGTGATCTGTCGTCTAGCGGAAAGTTGTAGTCCACAAAGTGCTCTCACACAAAGTTTAACCGCATCAAACTTCTACCCGCTCAATTGTAGCATTCTTTACACGAAAATTTATATTCAAAATTCACAGACAACATATGTTCACATTCATGGCACAAATCAAACGGGACCAGAAAATAATTATTTTCTCACATTCACTTGCATTGACGATTTTTCAATCTAGAGGTCCAGCGGAAAGGGCGGGACTTACCAGCTCTATTGAGCATGAACTCGAGAGGGTGCTCGGTGGTGGTGGGGGAGGGGCATGAGAGTTGTAAACATTCAAAATTTTGGTTAAGTCCCCTCAATTTGTCAGCAGTGTTGCCAACTATTTCAAATGAAAAGTAGCTAAAGCCAGCTCCAAAAGTCGCTAAATGTCGCTAGATGACATCACGCACTAATTTGCATATTAATTACGTCAGCACATCGGGTACTTCCCAAAAAAAAAAAAATAACCGTGATGGCCCTTTAATTCCCTTTTACTCCTGTTTGCTTTTCTCCTACTCATATAGGCAACTTTAAGAGCCTTTAAATATATTTGATTTAATATACTTCTATATTTATTGATAGGCTACACTTACTTTCTGTAGCCCATCATCTAGACTACACTAGAGCATCAGGTGGCTGAAAAGCAATCATTTCCAACCTATTCACTGCTGCATCTGCTTTGCACTGCTTGGAATCTGATTATAACGTGACCATAAGGTAGCCTACACGTAATGTATTACGGCAATGCCTACATTGTGGATATATTTAGGCTACATAATAAATGTCACTCGGACAGACCGATATAATTTTTTTTTTTTTTTACTCAGCCGACAGTCCTGCAACAACTTGCATTGACAACATTGAAGCTAGGCCTACATAGCCTAAAGTTTAAACGAATGCTATAGGTTTTTCTAACATGTATGTCCGATTAACTATCTGCTTTGCTTGTGAATGAAGTTGTAGCCTACTTCCTTTGTTCAATTGTTGAACGATGCTGGCAAGCGTGTCCCTGTTTTCCTGTCATCATGTCATTGCTCTCGTCTCGTTGACTCTCTTGTTGTAATTTCACCCGAAGTTGCTGCACCTTCCAATGAGCGTGGTCTGAGCTTAGATCTATAGAACATCTATATTCCTTGTAATAAAATGGGCTGATACTATATAGGCCAGTCTTTCCTTTTATAATCATGGGGCAACGCTTTGGGCAAATTCGCGATGTAATTCACTAACGAAACAGGCATGAGAGGGGAGATTTTCTGACGTTTCAACAACGAAACAGAATTTGCCATCTTTATTTTTCTCACGCTTTGAGCTGCTGCTGCTGCAGTCAGCCTGGGCAAACCGAAGGATACAAAGAGAAAACAAAAGTCGCCAGACACACGAAAAAGTCGCCAGATTTGTTGTCAGTCGCTAGATACACTTTTCAGTCGCCAGAGACGGCCAAAAGTCGCTAAATCTAGTGACAAAGTCGCTAAATTGGCAACACTGTTTGTCAGACTTGCCAACTGCAGCTTTAACACCTGCACACACATATTTGTAGGCCCTTATGAGGAGGCATTTTCAAACCTTTTGCAGATAGATAGATAGATCTACTGTTAGGATCCATGTTTCTGGTGTTACGTTATGTGCTCTGCATCAACCCCTTTCACACTACAAGTCTTAATGCTCAATTCAGATATTTTGCTCAGATCAGATACATTTTTTTGTTTGGCTGTTCACATTACCTTTTAAAATGTGGCCTATATCAGATTCCAGTGTGAACTATTTGCGGTTTTGAACAGACCTGCATGTGCAAAAGAACAATACAAATGACATCAGCTAACTCCCACGGTGCATAATTGTGACAAATGTCGATGTAGATTCACGTAAAAGTCGCATCAAATCCGCCTTGGTTGTTCACACTGCGGCTGCATTGAAAAAAATCAGACCTGGGTCTGATTCAGGACCACATATAGAAGTGGTCTAAATCTGTTTTGAAGAAATCAGATCTGGGCCAGATTTGAGTGTTCACACTACTTCTGTCTGACCTGGTCACTTGACCCCCCAAAAATCAGATTTCGGCCACTTTTGCCTGCAGTCTGAACAGGGTCCTATAGAATTGCCATGTGTAGCCTATTCAATTTCAGGTTTGACCTATCCAGGAGTGTGGAAAGATGTATCCACATGTTGACTCCAATTTACAGACACAAACATCTTCAAACCTCCTATTCTCATCTATTATCTATGTTATGTATCTGTTAAATGAGATTGTGCAGAAGGGTTACCATAATATTACCCTAGATGAAGTTAGATTTCCTTGTTTGTAACAAAACACCAACAGAGACTGCAGATTTGAAGAGGTTTTGGAACTTTGGGTGTGGCCTCTTTGGCAGGTGAGGGGTTAAATTCTGATGAATATTCTTTGTCGACTACTACATATAACATTCATGCATTATTATTTATGATTATTTATTTTTGAAGACTGTTTGTCTCTTAATTAATTGTGTATAATAACAGCTTTTCAAGCCAGTTCCATCACTTGATTTTAATTGCATCACATAGTAGATTCTGCTTCACCAGAATGCTGAGAGCTGGGAAAGAAAGCCTTGACTCAAAGTTTTGTTGTGGGCATAGAACCTCATACTCTATTATTTTCAAACATTGCATGTCTGTTCCAAAAACCACATGCATGACTCACGTAAACTGGATAGATGAAATCCAGACCTGACTGAGGGCGAAGAATTATCCACATTTGAAAAGATCTTTGGAGCTGTTCGTGCTACCCAGCAGAGTGCCTGGTTGCCATGTTGAACATGCTCACTGATGTGGTCTCATAACTATGGTAGGCCTACGTGGCCTGTAGAAAACAGTTATTAGCAGTCTTCATTTAACCGCTGACTTTTACACCGAAGTAGGGTTGTAGCTTAATGTACCAACTGCTAAACACGGGGGTGTATTTTACACCGAAGTAGGGTTGTAGCTTACTGTCCCAACTGCTAAACACGGGGGTGTATTTTACACCGAAGTAGGGTTGTAGCTTACTGTCCCAACTGCTAAACACGGGGGTGTATTTCCCCCCCGCTATTTCTCTCTTCATTTCATTGTATATTAAGTAGAGATGTTGTCATGAACATGTCATGCTCAGTTTGCCAGGAAAAGCCAACTAAACTGTAGACAAAATCAATGCCCCTGGATGTGTGTAGAAGACAAAACTGTCAATTACTTCAACATGTTGGTCAGGTTTAATTATACGTAAAAGAGTGGTACAATGGAGGCCTATGGCAGTTGCTGAATAATGTCTAAGTTAACTTAACTTCCCCGAGAATGGAAACAATTAGCAAAGTCTGGGTCTCCAAGGATACAGCTGCCAAATACGGCAATAAACAATTTCTCGAGCCAGAGCTCACACACCATTATAATGTAATTCTCAACTTGCTTCGCCATCTACACTAGCTCTCACAGTCTGTAGATTTTTCCATTGTAACATCACAATTCATCAAAAACTACATGGAGTTTTGAGGCCTACTTTACTTTTTGTTACCGTAGTAATGATAATAAAGGTGTAAAGAGAGTCAAAACGGCTTTAGTTGTTTTAGTTGAACATCATTTTATTAAAGTGAAACTAATTTTGTTGCACAAAATCCTTTGAGTCAACAAACACTCAGAGACAGAAAAAGAAAAGTGAGTGTAGTGTTGGCCATAACTTCACTCCAATTCTCTAAGGTGATGTAATGCAGAAAGAGATTTCCTCCAGTTGAAAACTCCCCAATCTCTATCTCCTGCCTGTAATGTTCCCGAACATCACCTCCACACTAAACATTTTTCCACATGTCAGAGGAGGTTTGCCAATGCTGTAATCTTTTTTTCCTCTGCTAAGAAGCACTGGACTTTGCCTCTCTGCAAAATGCATTGACTTTTGGTGAAATGGAGTACATCTGAGGGTAATAAAGGACAGGACAAATCATACAGGAAAATATGAAACCAGACACTGCCATTTCTGCTCCAAAGAACCACTGGATAACATGACTTGTTGTTTTCTTAACTCCAAATACAGACGCATTGACATTTGACACAATTCAAAGTCAGCCATTTTAGCAACATTGTTTAGATGTATGTAATTGTTACATGTATCCGTGTCATACATACAGAAACGTAACATACGTTTCTAGTTCCTTGGGCAAATACTCCTTTCAGCAGGTGATCACAGAGCATTATGTACTGTTTATCTAATAGATTACATGGATTTGGAGGGGAGGGTGGTTAGGCCCATGAATATGGGTATAGGCTAGTGTGCAGTGTACACTCTGTGGTATGTTTCTGTCACGTGTGCTGTCCTCTGATACATGACTCTCTGGGGGTGTCCACATATGAACACCTTCTGTTGCAGAAGACACGTGGCGAACTTTCCATCTCCCCAAAAGAGACAAACGTCTTCCTTGAACATTTCCCTGTCCCTCCTTTGAACTTGTGCAGGACTCATGCAGCTCACTCTTCTCAGTTATCCTTTGTGTATATACGCAGCTTTTCCACTATAGTGTCAAATGATCCTTTGTTTAAAACATGTTCCTTAACATGTTCCACATCAATGCTAACGCTTTGCATTTTCTTTAGCTTCAGGAGTTCTTTATCAGCAGTGTTCACAGTGTTCTCTATGAAAGCTGATCCCTCTCTGTGGTGTGATACCATCAGTCCTCACAGGTCTCAAGCATACTCACCTCCACCCCTGCAAAAAAACTGTCTCAATCACTTTTTAACAGTGATTACCACCCCCCCAAGCTGATTACCAAAGCACTGCCAGAGCAAGTCTCAGCAGGGTCTACCAAACAGACCTGTCACACCGAGGTTGTCTACAGTGACAGACGAGGGCATAAACAGAAAACAAAACAGTCGTTTGTTACATTCTTGGACAGAAAGAGGGAAGGGGCAATAGGGGGATGGTCCTGGCCCACCCCAAAGAAGCATTTATCACCAGTTTCCCTCAATGAACTCTATGTGACTTTTGGTCATCTTAGTCTCCTTTTAAGCCAGAGGAACAGTCATACTGATCAGATAAAAGTGTTTTTGCCTGGTCCACACAACAAGCTGCGCAACAAAAACGCTGTTATTCTTGGGTGGATTTAAGTATAATACCCCTGCTCACTTTTACTTAATGCAAGTCGTAAAAATCAGCACTGTCAATTAAAGGGTAGAGGCGCTGGGGTAGATATTTGCAGGGTTACACAGCCAGAGTTTAGAACCACAAGTAAAATCGCATATGCACGGCTGCAGGGAAATGATTTGCGCCTAGTGGGAAATGTTAGCAGACGCTAGATCCCTGAACATGACTCACTGCTGAGCTATCTCGGAGGGGGGATGGAGGAGTCCTGGCTATAACGCTGGATGGGGGGACTTTTGTTTACTTTCAGCTCTAGTGTGGCTGAGGGGCTCCAGGAAGGGAAACACATGAGGGAACATGACTTTCTCGTCGTACTGAAACGCTGAAAGGAGAGGTGAGGTCAGAGGTGACATTTCAACACAGGTTTGGCGTTGGGGCTAACTGAGAAGTAATAAAAACCACCACCAAACAGAAAGGGGAAAAAAACATCTGTCATTACTCTTTCAACTCTGTTCTATTCTCTGTCTATTTAAGCCGTTGCATCATTGCTGAAAGACATCTTGAAAGATACAGTGTAGGCAGGTTCACTCACAAAGCTGTTAGTTGTGCTGTAATTATAGAGGAAACCAGTGTGCTGCCACCATTTTCAAAGTAAAAGTGTATCATCAGCATTAGTGTGGTATACACAGTAACTACACGATTGACAGCCTGTCTTTGAAAAAGATATGTTTATTCCATAAATACTGCGTTTAATTCAAACAAATTAATGTCTATCCGAGTATGTAAACTGTAGTGATATGGCATGTTTGTATACAATTACAATTACAACAACTACCGCGTATTTCATGAACTTATCTCAGTTCTCATATGTCAATAGAGACACATGTGTAAGCTTTATCTGTGGACAAGTTATATTTTCAAGGTACATATAACATTTTTCCTGTATCATCAATTGCCTTTCTGTTATTCTGGTAATAGAAAACAGCAAGCGGGATAGAGAGAAAGACAAGAACTCTAGAAGGACACATTTCAACATATTTTACCAGGAGACCTGCTGACCCCTACTGTGTCTCTCTCTCCGAAATATGATGATGAATGAGGTATGCAAAGCAAAAGCTTCATCTGGGACTATGAACTGCACAGCTCCCTCAAGAACACATGCAAGCGTATGTTTCTGGGGGTAAGCAAGAAGATCTCATCTTGATACTGTTCTGTTTTGATGCCCTCCAGGCTTGCATTGATGTAGTCAGAGATATGGCAATTGGCACAGAGTTCATTTGGCAACTTAAAAGGGCAAGCGGAAGAGAACACGCGAAAAGGCGTCAGTTTGGATTCGTAAAATTAATCTGACAGCATGCCCAAGGGAGGTACTCATCAATGAAGCAGGGAAATATTATGATATTATTTGCCATGAGAGATTATAACTATAGCTAAACACCCTTGCCCCATGGGAATAATCACATTCCTCAGCCATATTTCTTTTATCATTAATGACATATATGGGAAAAACAGTGTTGTGTGTGATGAACACCCAAGACCATTCCTAGTTGCACATTTGAAGAGAAAGGCCAAGTAAAACATTGAGCATGTACCATACTTTCTTATTAAGAAACAGAGTCTCACTTAAGAGTGCTACTATTTGTAGTTCTGCATCACTGATTACTTTTTCTTCCTCATAATTTTGAACCATTAAGTCAGTAGTCAATAATTATTAAAGTAAAGATGTTTAGATTATATTGTGTTAAAAGTACAAAGACTGGGTGAGAATGAAGTGATTGTCCTTAGCGACTGTGACTGAAAACAATATTTAACTAGCATGTGAATGCCAGTGAGGCTTTTCAGCATGGGAAATTCTGCAAACCTGTTGCAGAGGCATAGTTTGTCTTTGCCTTGACCTACACTGACTCCTGCATCAGTGTTCTACAGTGTTCCAGCAATCAAGCTTCTCTCAAGTGTTCCCTCCAACGTGCCAGAAGCATGTCTCTACAGAGTCGGTTAATACATTCAAAAATGTGTTGGTTTAAAGCGATGTGTTGCTTCTTTCTTTATGTGCCTGATTGATGGATAAAGGGAGAGAGAGAGAGAGAGAAAGAGGAGGGAGAGAAAGAAGGGGAGAAGTAGCCCCGAGCAGCCTATCTTGCAAATAACTTATGGGTGAGTAATGACAGTCAAGCATAAAAATATTTATACAGCTTAGTTCAGTCACTGTTCATACAAGTTAAACTCGTCTGCCATGCACTCTCTGCTGCACAGCACAGGGGCCACCTCCTATTCACTGTGTGCTGTGCCATTGAAGCACAGTTTTGTGCTCTAAATTTATTATGGTTCATGAACGTTACAACTCTTTCTCTCTTGGAAATGTTCATGGTGTTCCCCTGTACTGCACTGTGGAGCTCTACTTCTGACTGTGGAACATTACTGGTCTCTGGCATTGTTTTAAGATTGTACCATTGGATTTTAGGGCTTATTGTCAGCAATGGTCCTGAAAGAACATTTAAGTCTTATCTCCAAAGGCTGAATATGTAGTCCAAAAACAATATTGTAAGATTGAGGGCATCCACATGTTTAAAGTTTCACTTGATACTACTAGTGCCTAGCACATATAGACCTTCAGATCCTTCATGAGTCGTTTCATACTGTTCTTCAAACATATTGCTGCAGTATATCACAATACTTGTCTCTTAGCATTAATGGAGATCCTTAAGATTTGTCTGTGTGGGATCTTCTTTTTCCTTCACAGGGTAGAATTTCAAAGGGGCCACTCTGACAAGATGACAAGGCAATGCTGCACACATTTTTCCGCTTTGGAGGAGTATTTTCCCCACTTAATCACTAGTGACTAGACCCTCCCCTGCATTTGGGCAGACTAGACTGGGTGAGAAGCGCAGATGGAATTGAGTCACTCGAGAGTACAGGGGGTGATGTGGGAGCTGGGATTGTGGCTGCAGTTGGAGGAGCTGAGGTTGGGGCATGGGGCCTGGGGGTTGGAGAGTTAGAAAGGGAAATGCTATGGCCATGATGAATGGATAACAATGACCTCAGCTCAGAGATCTGTTCACCACATTGGGCTGTAGATGCTGGGCTAATTAAACTGTTTCCTGGAAGAAATGAGGCTCAACAAAGGGGAGGTGGGTTCATGGTGGGAGGGGCCTCTTGGGGTAGTGGGAGGTGCCAAGGTGTAGAGTTGCTGTCCAAGTCTTTTTCTAGAGGAAAAATAAGAAGAAAAGGCCAGTCCCATTTGTGTGTATGTACAAGCATCGGTCTGAGCATTGCATCTTTAACTCATTTGGCTGGCTTTGTTTTCATTTTTGTTTAGGTTATGTGTGTTGGGAAGCATGTTGTTGTAAGTTGGGCTCCTTCAAACCCCTGTTGAAGAACAAGACTAGAAGGTTGCTCAACAGAGGGGATTGTGCAAAATGGCTATAATGGATTACAGTTGTTGAGAAAAAAAAAGTATTTCATTTAGTCCACATTTGAATTTAAATCCTCACTCTATACCATGGTCTCGCAGGTTGTTTCAACACATAGTTGGTAATTGGGGGCCAAGCAGCGAAGCTGCCACCAACAGGCCAAAAGTCAGGTATTGTTGGAATCCTTGGACCAAGCCGAGTTCAACGCACCCTATGACGTCATTTTCCGCCATGATGGATTTTCCGCCATTTTGGATTTCACTTAAAATGTATCAGGGGTCACATACTTTCTCTGATTCCCACCCAATTTGACACAGATCATCTTCAGACCAAGCATCACAAAAGTTATCACTTTTTGTCTTCGGAAGTATTACCGTCCGCCCGTAAAAGCCAATCAAAATTTGCGGCGAAGCCACCAAACAGGAAGTGAGCTCATATCTCAGCAACCCTTGCATGTATCAAAACCAAACTTGCTACATTGACTTATGACCCCATCAGGAGGACCCTCAAGAACCTTGATCTCTAGGGGGCGCTGTAATTCACAAACATGCCTTTTGGCCTGTAGCTGCTGCTGTGCTTAGAATTAAATTGTACAAGTGGTGTCTGGTAATACTGTGAAAGGTCCTTAGGTCAACTGAGGGCAACTTGTCACATCAATATAATTTATTCGGCCGCCATATTTGATTTGATCAAAAACACCAACAATTTCGCACAGGTCACAAATTTCATCTGATCTTCACAAAATTTGGCACAGACCAACTTCAGACCATGCCTTGTCACTTAATTTATTTCTGTAACAATTGATAGAAGCGTTCGCCCGTCAAATTCAATCGAAATTTGTGGCAAAGCCGCCAAACAGGAAGTGAGCTCATATCTCAGCAATCGTTGCATGTATCAAAACCAAACTTGGTACATGGACTCATGACCCCATCAGGTGAATGCCGAAGAAATTTTGTGACCTTTGACCTCTAGGGTCACTGCAATTTGCAAAAATGCATTTTGCCTTGTAACTTTTGACGTGCTAGACGTGAAACTTGCTTTGACAGCTTATGGCCATACGTCTGATTGCAGCATTGAGCTAACAGAATTCCGTTGCCATGGTTACTCCGGCCTATCTGCTTTGCCCCCTCATTGCTGCTTGCAGCTATATTTTCATGAAAGTTTGCTTTCTGTCTTGGAGGACAAATAGAGCATATCATGAATCATATAGTATTATGTATTTGTCTGCTCACTTGTACAGTAGCTTGACTATTATTCCATTATTCCAACTGCATAAACTTTGGTATTTTGGGCCACCAAAGCACAGATAATTTCCTTTAATTTTCCCTAGTGTGGATAATGCAAAAGATGTCCTTGATTGATATTGATGCTGACTGGTCCAAAGACCACTTAACTCACTAATGTTTCATCAGGGGTAATTTTTCCATTGAGCTCTGGGCAAGCCTTCACTCACTCCGCCTGGCGAGTGGCATTTGTAAAAGCAGTGTTGAAAACAGCCCAGGCATTAGGTTACTGAGTGGCACAGGGCCGTGATACGGTCAGGCGAATCATCTCTCATCATGTTCCCCACAAACAGGTGAGTGCACAGCGCACACACAGAGCACAGAGAGGAGGGCTGCATGCAGGCTTCAGGATGGGCTCTGTGCAGTGGGGAGTGACTAGAGAAGGCTCTTTAGTGGGGTGGATACTTTTTTTAAAAAAGAGGGAAGATCCAAGGCTCTCTTCTGGTAAAAAAAATAAAAGCCTTTACAGAGATGGATGGATATATCATAGTGAAAAACATGGACCACGTGTACAAAAAGAGCTGAGTAAAAGATGAATCATTGGGGAAAGAATGTATTTGGCTGTTCAATCCAGTTCTACCAGAAAGGCTCAGGGAGCAGCGATGAAATTCAAAGATTTTAATCCACAATGGATTTTAAAAGTACAAGAATTAAAACCACTGAAAGGGTTAAAAGTCTAGTTGAAGGCACCGTCTTCCGTTCAGGTGTTGGAATGTCTAGACTTATGCAGATCCTGCCTGATAGTCGACAGTGGTGGGGCCTACCCCCTGGACAGATGGAGAGGGATGAAACAGTTTGTGGTGGGGAGGAAGGAGGAGACATCAAGGAAGATATATTAGAGGAGTCATTATAAAGACAGATGAAATCCGGTGATTGGACAAGAGTAATGAATGATTGACATAGTCTTATGCCAGAGTCTTCCTAGCAGAACTTGCGCTAAATTTTCCATTTTCAGTAGTGAGAAAATTAACTTTCAGGAAACTTCAATGATTTTTATCTAAATGTAATTTTTTTTAATATGAAAATTTCATCCAGCATCCATCCATCTCTACAGTATGGGTTAAGGTTAGATTAAACTATTAAAATTATACCACCCCTCATGGTTGTCAAGAGAGTCATTTTGGTGATGTTCAAATGGTGATGTAGATAACATGGATCCAATTTCAACTAAGTGCCTTGTTTAACATGACACTGGCACGTTTAGAGGCATGTGATGCAAAAACCACAAACTGGTCCACTGAGCACTGGAAAATGTCTGGGGGTCAGATGACTCACCCTTTACCCTGCTCTCGGCGACGACGAGTCAGGAGCGTTTCGCGGCACGTGCCAAAGCAAACCTACCAACCGACCTGAGTACATTGCCCATAATGAAAGGCTCTGGCTGCTGTGTTATGGTGAGCATTTTCCCAGCACTCATTCTCTAGAAGGACAAGGTAAAGGCCAAGGAAAACAGAGGGCACAGAGTGTGACCACGGCTGTCCTGTGGTGAAGCATTCCTCTACCGAAACGGCCTCTTTCTGGACGTAACCACAGCTTGCCGCAGGTTTTTAGATGAGTATGAACACATTGAGAACTTTATTCTATTGCTGTTCTACTGACTGGATTGGGAACCATCTCAACATGTATTTTAACAGACTTTTTAACAGTGCCCATGGAAACATTTTTTCCACATTGATGGGATTTCTTGTGAAAGAATGGTGTCATATCCGCCAAAGTTGAGTTCCAGACACAAACAGTGGGAGTGCCAAAGCACGTCTAAGTCTTCTGACACGAAGGGAAAGCAAAATCCATACAAATGTCCAAAAGTACAAGCTATTAAAACTACATCTAAATATCAGATCAAAACATGGTCATTATTGACCATGCATTGGTCTTTATCCAGCAACATATAAGAATAGTACTTTTCATTTCCTATATCATATATCATCTTATGTAGTTTTTTTCTTTTACTTAATCTTTCTTTTTGCATTAAGCATCTCCCCAAAAGTTGAGTACAGTCATATCAAGAAATGTACTTTAGCGTCCATTAGCTCAGCTGATACGATCTGTTCCGATTATCAATTTCTATTTTGTGCTCAAATTTGAAAAAGTAATCTTGGTAGTAATTAGACACACACATTTTATTACAGGGTCCTCTCAAAGGATACTTTAGTACATCCTGTAACAACAGATAAATAAGGTTCATCTTAATCCCAGATGAAAGATGCAAGCCTCTGATGAGTTGTTCCACTCTAGAGCAAACTGTAGTATTTACTCAGGTCCTCCTTGCCTTTTCTGTATCCTTCCCCCCTCCATGTAAACATGTCTGGAGACGTGTTTACACAGGAGCAGGAACTTTATAGTGTCTTTCCAATAAAGAGCAGGGCCTGTCAGGGTAGAATGGGAAGACTTGATATATGGATCACATGTGACAAAATAAAGCCCTGGAAAGGTGTCTGAACTAATACGGTGCCTGTTTTTCTTGACTCCAAACAAGGAACAACTTCCAAAGACTTGGTGATGATGTGAGGCTGACTTTCAGATGCCATTTTAGGCTTTCACTATTAAGGGTAATGACCCAAATGCATTTATATGCAGTTCAGTCATTACGGATGTTCATAACTGTTATGCTGTTATTGATGGGGCACTTTGTCTGTTGAGTAAGAAGTTTAGACATGCGGCTGGCTGAGCCAGCTCATCCTGTGGTTCAGCAGTCTTGTCATCGTGGCATGGGTGAATCCAGGAGGCCGGTGCTGGCGCAGTGTTCCCCAAGAAGAAGCAGTCTCATGTCCCCTCAGGTTTTGCTGTGGAGTGGACTGCAGCTGATGTTGTTTATGCTGCTAGGGTGCTTGATGTAGTGGTTTGTCTGCTGCCCTCGAGTCTTGTGCTCTCTGCGGCTTGTACCCTCTTTCACTGGAACTTTTCAGCTGTCTGATGTGGTCTGCTTCTATTGTTCCAGGACTTCTCCAGGATGTGTGTGTGTGTGTGTTTTCGGAGTGACCTTTCGAAGAGGGCCCAATTGCACTGTGGTTTTATACACACTATCTATGTGAATTTGAAGGTGGATTTTCTTCATGAGTAATGACTTTTCTCTTTCTGTTTAAAGTAGCTCACAGCTGCTGTCTGCTCTTCCCTGAGCTTGTTTGGATTGTGTTGTTAGTCTGTGTGCTGGAAAATAGAACACCATCCTGATGGAGACTTAATGTCTGTAACACTGCACTAATAAACTCAGGGATGCTCTTGTAAGTCAGTAAAGCCTACATTGCAGAGTCAGTTCTCTTTTGTCTGTCTGGAGCACAGTGTCAGTTCTCTTTTGTCTGTTTGTAGCACAGATTAAGAAGCAAGGCAAAAAAAATACTTTAAGATACTTTTATGCATATTTTTTTTTCTTACACTACCTAAAATAAATTAAAAAAAAACAGTGAAC